>NW_015160292.1:40738-76180 GCF_001447785.1 Gekko japonicus
GCATTGGTGTCTGCCGCGGGCCCCATTGCGAAGGGATCAGAGGCGGCCAAGACAAGTATGCAGGTAGCCGGGGAATCGTTCCCCCCACCGCACCCAACGAAGATGCGGCCGTCGTGGTGATCAACGTTGTGGAGGTCATTGGGACCGATCCCGCGTCCCCCTCCGTGTTAGGAATGGTTCCCTCTGTCCCGCTCATGATCTCGCCAGACTCGGGACGACAGGAACGATGAGAGTTCTAACAATATGTTGGATCCCCAAGCATCGAGAATAAATCCACGTTTTCAAGAAAAGCAAAATTTATTTCAAAGCATTGGAAAGACACTCAAACACGTTCTTTGTTAGAACTGACTACAAACAGTTAGGGCAAGCATAATAAAGGGATTTGAAACAGATACAGAACCAATGGGTCACTTTCCCGCTGGCGGGTGAAAGGAAACGGTTGCGCGCTCATTCCCTGAGAACCAGGCTATCTCCAGACATAACACAGGTGCAGTTCTCAGGCTCTAAAAGCAACAAGCTGGCAATGAAGCGAACTCCCCCAGTACGTCCTCCAGTTGTTTGGCTTAGGCATTACAGCAGAGTAAAATAATAGCACACAGGCAAAGGGGGGGGTAGCAACTGTACAGAAGAACCAGCAACACAGAACTCCATGGCAGCTTGCTGACAGTGGGGAGTGACCTTCAGGGGGCAGCAAAAGGGCAGGGGAAATCTGGGGGAATCTGTACACTTTTGAATTACCTTCAGCTTGGAAGTGAAACAAGGGAAAAATCAGCACACAAGCACTCTCTGAAAACCTGGGACAACAGCAACCAGGAAGTGAGCTAAGTGCTGAAGGGATGAAAATCAATGCAAAATGACAAGGAAAATCCAATGGACATGAATGGTGAAAGTGAGTAGAAACATTCATGCATAATAGGCCATAGAGAGCTCAGAAAATGGAGCTAATTATAATGGAGCATAAGTGTTAAGCTAATTATAATGGAGCATAAGTGTTAAATGTCTCTAAGGCCCACTGTGGAAAACAATACAATAAGCTCTAGAAAGAGGCTATGGGCGGGTGCTCCAGCCTTGGACACTAACTGTCAGTTTGCTGTGCTGACCTCAGCAGGGTATAATGACACAGAGCCCACAATTTTCTCCAGAGGAACTGATCTTTGCCACCTAAAGAGCAGTTGTAATTCTGAGTGATCTCCAGCCCTCACCTGGAGATTGAGAAGAAGCAAACAACAGTGATATATTATGCCAAAAAAGTCTCCAAAGACTAGAAATTTCTTTTTCCAATATTCAGTTTATTGGAAGCAATTCAAACGCCATCAACACCAATGAACCATGCATATTATATCTAGTTTCGTGTATAACTTTATCAAAGTGGGTAGCATTGAAATACAATATTAATCCATTTGACAAAATCTCTAGTAGTATCTCATAGTGGCACTCATAAAATCCATTAGTGGATTTTGGAGATTGACAACAATGGTTCCCCAGGAGGACATGGTTGGTTTGGAGGGTGGAGTCTATGACATTGTACCTGTCTGAGGTCCCACCCCTCCTCAGACCCCACCCTCTCCATCAAATCTCTAGGATTTTCCCAACCTGGAGTTGGCAAACGTATATCCTTTCCAGCCAACCATCAACCTAGAAAAGTACAGTCTTTCTCCACAGTGGGGACCAAAGCAGCTTACATCATTCTCCTTTCTCCCCCTTTTGATCTGCACAACAACCCTGTGAGGTATTTTAGGTTGAAATTCTGTGACTGTTCCAAAATCACCCATTCAGCTTGCAATAGCCACTGAGGGGAAAGCTAGCCCCAAAGCAGGAAGATAAGAGAGTGGTTTGAGGGATGGTAGCTCACCTCAGTAGCCAGCCAGAGGAACCAAGCAGTAGAAGCATCTTTGACAGGCGAGACAGCCATTTTGGCAGTTTATTTTGTCAGGGTAGTGGCCAAGCCAGCAGTGGACAGGGGAGAGGAGCAGACCCAGCCCCCAGCCAATGGTACACAAGTACACTTGAGTGGTGGTTGATGGGTCAATGGCTGATGGAGCGCACAGCACAGTCAATGGGAGAGCCAGAAAGTGTCAATACTTTGGACTTTTATGTATATAGGATAAAAAAATCTTTCTTTACTAGCCTTTCTGTGGTAGCTAATCCCCACATAACCCTAGCATTTAGAAGTACATGAGGGATTTTCTCATCATGCCACATTGTATCCAGGACCTGCCAAATGGGGTGAGACAAAGACTCAAACCAAAACTCCACTTGTGAAGTACCTTTAGATATTACAGGTTGGACAAAGTTTGGTCATCACAATAGCCTGTTTTTAGCAGCATCCTCATAGCAACTCTAACATTGGAACTAGTTTTTAAGGGCCCAAAAAGGGAACAGTAACACTAAACAGCCCTTTTTGTAGCCTAGTTTTGTTTATATTTTTGATAAACATATCAAAATGTTTTTCATTTCAGTTTGCACAGAGAGTTTTCTGTAGGGACTTCTGGTTTTCGGTGACTTGTGAATTAACGCACTCCATCAAGCTCTGATGGGTGCGATTCGGATCGAGGTGGCAGGGAGGGGGTTCGGAAGCCTTTGATCCTCCCCTGAAGCTCTTGTAGAAGAAGAAGAAGAAGAGATTGGATTTATACCCCGCCCTTCACTTGGAGTCTCAGAGCAGCTTACAAACTCCTTTCCCTTCCCCTCCCCACAACAGACACCCTGTAAGGTGGGTGGGGCTGAGAGAACTCTGACACAAACTGCTCTTTCAGGAACAGCTGTACCAGAGCTTGTGACTGACCCAAGGTCACATCAGCAGGTGCAAGTGGAGGAGTGGGGAATCAAACCTGGTTCTCCCAGATTAGAGTCCGCACACTTAACCACTACACCAAACTGGCTTGTAGGGGGCTTCTAGCCTGCAGCACTGAAGGAGCTGCTCCTGAAACCACAGCTGGAGGATTGAGGCTCTTTTTAGCTCCTTAAGGTCCTGCTGCCCCGAGGTCAGCAATGGTGACCAGAGATGTTGCTGGACCAGAGCACGCAAGGACTTAAGCAACAGGACTTTCCATATGGGAAGACACCCAGCGGGGTGGAAAAAGTGAGTGAACAAGTTTCAAAAGAAAAACAAAAGCAAAGAGGGTGGAGGAACTGACAGTGAGACAGCAACGCCCCAAAGAGAAAGGGGGGGGACTCTTGGGAGGAAGAACCCTACCCTACAGCACAAAAACCAGTGAAACGGGAAACAAGCTGACAATAAGCTGTTAGAAACCCACCCAACCCAAGCAGATCGTAACGGGACTCGTTATTCAGTCCTGAGAAAAACCTTAGAACTTTAAGAACTTTTACCTTAATGTAAACAATGTTACAGTGAGGGGGGGGAATTGCATCCAGAGGCAGAGGCACCACAAAAAGCGCCAGCACAGCATCACCAGTCACAAGACTGGAAACTACCACTGATATAACTGGTATGATTTCTGAAGCCTTGCGTCCTCTGCTGGATCAGCTGACAAATCTCAATAAGAAATTTGATCATTTGTAGAAGGAGCTGAAGGAGATCAAAGATAAATCAGAGAAGACAGTTAAAAAGCTAAAAAAGGTTAAAACTAAGACCAAAGAAATGGATCAAAGAATGGACATTGCAGATAAAGAAAGAGCTTCTGAAAAACAACAATTACTACAATTACAAGTGGAAAGATCTGCACAAGGGGTACTTGAGAAAAAAGATGAAAATTTAAGAGAAATCCTAAGTGAAGCATTGGCCCCTTGATCAACAGCAAACCTGAAATATCGCAAGCAGGCATAGACATGATTTATAGAACTTACTCAGAGTTTGTGAAAAAAAATAACCTTCCAGGGGAAATATTTGTTAAATTTGCAAAAAGATCAACAAGAGACTTGATACTTAAAGCTTCTACTGTCACAACATTAAAAATCCAAGGACTTCCGGTTTATGGCAGCGCACTAGCAGACTCACCTCCCGGACCTCCCGGGGGTGAAGCTGCGCTCCAACCAAAGAAGGGGGTGCGCAGGCTCGCAAACCCCCCCAGGGGCCCGGCAAAGGGACCCTGGCCATGGAGCTTTTAAGAGGTCGCCTCTTCAATGGCGGAATGTTAGAGAATTGAGGCGCCTCTTTGTTCTGACGGTTCTCCGTGCTGTGAGACCGTATGGACTTAGTGACGCTGACCGGGGCAAGCGCAAAAGATCGTGCGGCAGAAATGAAATGAAAGTGAGATCAAATGACCAATTATGAACATGAGTCAATTTCAAAGCGTTTAAAGGGGGAAAGATAGCTCCCCACCCCATCCCACCGAATGGAGAAAAAACGAGCAGGGGAGGGACGCCTACCATGCGCATGAACTTTTGAGTGATTGAGGGGGGGAGTGGAAGAAAACGCGAGGGAAACTGCCTAGAAGTACTTACCAAAGCGAATCTAAGCGGTCAAGCGCACATTTAGAGACTTTTTTAAAAATTGCAAAAGTAAACAAACGATAAAAATGGCAGGGAAGATGGACAGAGAAAAACTTTTGAAAGCGAACGGGTCTGAGAGACCGAAACCGGAAGTTACCAGTGAGGTGACAAAGTCTATAGCGGATTATATGTGCCCTCTGCTGGAACAGCTGAATAACTTCAAGGAACAGATGTCTATAGTCACTCATTACTGCACAACAAACTCAGATAAACGATTTGATACAAATAATGAAGCAAGATGCTGAGAAGGTAAAGGAAGTGGCTGTAACTACTCAGAAGGTGAAGAAAAAAGTACAAAAACTGGAAAGGAAACAAATCTCCATGGAAGATCAACTGTTGCAAGTTCAAATGGAAAAGGCCAACATGATCCTTCGTTTCCAGGGCATGCCAGAGAACAGAGGGGAGAATCTTAAGGAAGTGATGAGTGAACTACTAGCTCCAGTGACAGAAATGAAGGCAGAATCACTGCTTAACGATATGGATGTGGTCTATAGATCATATTCAGGCTACATAAAGAAAAATAATCTGCCTGGGGAAATTGTGGTAAGATTCTCGAAGAGGCATGTGAGGGATGCAATCCTGAAAGCGGTTGCTGGAACACCCCTGAAAGCAGGGGGAAATACCATCAGAATGCTAAAGGATATTCCATTTGAAGTAAGACAGCGGAGAAATAAGTACAAAGAACTTGTGCTTTTTCTTCAGACAAACTCAATTGGATATAAATGGCTATTTCCAGAATGCATCACTTTCAAGATTAAAGATAAAAAAGAAAAGATTGACTCTGTTCAGAAAGCTCAAGAATTTCTAAGGGTTCAGCTGGGAAGGCCAGAGGACGGGAAAAAAGAAGAGGACAGCAAGTCCCAAAAAGTCCTTACAAGCTGTGGAAGAGAAGGGGAAAGGAGAAGTAAAGGCTGAAGGACTCTGAACTGTGCCTTTGAGACTTTTGTTATGGGATGATCGGGGGTACTGTTTCTAGACAGTTAAATTTATCCTTTAATAAATGTTTGACTCAGTTTATAAAGGGATCAGTGATGGGAAGACTTGATATAACTAAGCTAGTTGGAGGATCTCCTCTCTTGGGCTTTTAGTTAGTAGTGGGTTCTTTACTTTATCCCGTATATGTAGTTTCCCCTCCCTTTTCTTCTGTTGTAGTTTTTGTAGTGATAAAAATTAATAAAAAATCCCCTCCGGGGGCTCAAAAAAAACCCATTAAAAATCCAAGAAGAAGAGATAAAAATACTGAAAGATGTTTCATTTGAAATATGTAAGAAGAGGAAGCAATACAGAAACATTACAACATTTCTTCAAAAGAACATTGTCCAATACCAATGGATTTTACCAGGTCTTATATTCAATTACAAAGAGAAGAAGGAAAAGATTGACTCTCTCTCTAAAGCAGAAACATTCCTGAAGCAGCATCAAACTCCGACAAAAAAAAGAGAAGAAGCAGAGGAAAAGAAGGTGACAGAAGAAAACAGCGATTGTCAGGCATCAGCCACTGACATCTCCTCATCTACTTCAGTGTCCCTGGGAGAAATTTTTGACTCTGACTTTGATTCTGATTTGAGAACTGCTGCCCCAAAATCTTATAAGGTTAAAATCCCCTGGCAAAAGAAGAAGAAGAAGTGCAAAGACAAACAGACATTCAAATGAAAATCTGAGATTTTTCTATGTTAAAATTTATATTATTGCCCATATGCGATACTAAAATTAAGAATTTTTTGTTATTTCTATTTGAATACTTATTACTTAGAAATTAAATGATATATTGTAAACATGAATATTCAGGGAAACATCCAAAGCGCAAGATAGATCATTAATGTACCTTGCTACTCTGAATCTGTAGTGTGTAGTTTTGTAGTTTATAGTGAAAAGCAATAAAAATTTAAAATTTATGTAGAACAGTGATTCTCAAACTGTGGCTCAGGACCCCAAAGCTGGTTAGTTGCAACTGTCTTGGAGGTGGGTCATGAGTCCAGGAAAAGAGGAACAAAGTGAACTAGAGGAGATGAAAAGTACAGTACATGTAGAAGTGGGTCTTAAACATTACAGTATGTTTAAATGTGGATACCATTTCAAAAAGTTTGACTCAAGAAATACATTTTCAGGGTACAGAAAACATGCATTAAAAATAAACAGAAAACTGAATTATAAGTAATATTTGTATTCATTCATTTATTTATTTATTTATTACTTTGATTTTTACCTTGCCCTCCCCGCCGGGGCAGGCTCAATAACCTTAATGTGTTCAATATCAGCACCTGCTCCCTTGGGTGAAATACAACCAACATTTTAATAACAAGTGCAGAAAGATTTTGTATATTTTGTGTGATCATACATATCCCTTTATATTTTGAGCTACAGCTAGTAAACTTTCAAAAATGAAATGATTCAGGTGGGTAGCCGTGTTTGTCTGAAGCAACAGAACAAATTTTGAATCCAGTGGCACCTTTAAGACCAATAAAATGTAATTCTGGCTATAAGCTTTCATGTGCATGCACACTTCTTCAGATATGTTGAAACAGACTTTGCCAATCATTACATATAGGTGGAGAGAGGATGTGGGGGGTGTTAGTTGCTAGGAAGCGCTAATTAGATGCATAAGCAACTGAGCAATAAGTATAGGTAAGATTGGATTAAAGCAGTTGGAAAGACCTTTGAATAGCAGCAAATTAGCATACAGATAATAAAAGAGTTAACAAACAGATGTGAGAACTGAGTGATTTAGCATGTGTAGTAAGAACCCGATATCTCTATTAAGCCCTGGGGATTCCATTGCCCTGTGTGTTGTAATAACTTGTTACTCAGCAATCTCCCATTCTAGTCTGTTTCTGAAATCCCTCCACAATAAAACAGCTATGTTGAGGTCCCCAATTGAGTGTCCTGGGAAGTTGAAATGTTCTCCTGGTTCCCAAAGTGGGCAATACTGCCCCCTGAGGGTGCTGGAATGATCCAGGTGGGTAGTTGGAGCCTTGGGTGCAATTGGGGGCTGTTGAATACAAATAAGAGGGTGGTGGAAGTATAAGGAAAGAAGAGTCCAGAGCCTATCTAAAGCAGCTTTTTGACGGTAGGCCAAATAAGTTTGGGAACCTCTGTATAATAGGTTTCTCAGTTTTGTGATTATTTTTGTAAAAAAAAATATAAATTTTATTAATTTTCCAACACAAGTACAAAAAAGAAGAAAGAACAAAACAGAACAGTTTGAAGATAAACAACATAACCTACAAATAAGTTAGCAAGAAATATAAAATCTCATATTGATACAGAAATCAAAAATTATAGAGTATCACAAATATAATACTATACATTATCAACAAAGGTTTGTATATAACAAATCTTACCATAGATTCAAATCATTTACTATTCTGGTATTACATCATGGCGAGCTAAATATTCCAAAAGAGGTAGCCATATTGTAGCAAAATTTATAGAAGATTTAGAATAAATTACGTCATTAATTCTATCAGTAATTTTGACATAATATACATTTCCCACAATTTAGCATGCCAATGCTGCCTATTTGGATTTATATTATTCTTCCAGTACAGTGCAACAGTATTCTTAGCAGCAGAAAGTAAAATGGTTATATGTTTATTAGTATCACCAGATGGCACTTTCACCTGCCACCTATTTAACAATATATGTTTAGCTGTAAATTGCAATTCAAACCTCGTAATGATCTTAATTTGATTGATAACAACTTTCCAAAATAATTCCAGTTCGGGGCATTTAAGCTTGCAGTGTATGTAGCTAACAAGATTTCCACATTTTCTCCAACAAAGAGTTGAGGTTGAAGATGTGATTTGCGCTAACTTTTGAGGGGTTAAGTACCAAAAAGTTAACATTTTAAATGTTTGCATGCTGATTTCAATAATATTAGTTTTGAAAGAAAATGAATTCTATAAATGTTGTCATTCTTCTTTAGTCAAAGAAATGTTACATATAGAATGCCATTTGTCTTGATAGGTGAGTAATTTATGGCCCTCTAAGTCTGTTAATATCTTATATATATTTAAAATAAGTTGTTTCCTCCATGTTTTCATTAACTTATAGAATGATTCAAATCCTGTTAATGGGCATTTCAAGATATCTGTTATTTGTAGTTGTGAGGCCATGTGCGAAATTTGTCTATAATGGAACCAATTTTATTTGTGTCCCAATTTATCTTCAAGTTGGGATTGAGTCAGAAGTTCATTGTTTTGGCTAATATCCTCCAAGGTAGTTATTTTAGCTTGTTTCCATTTTTTCTGAGCTACTGGAAAATTTACTGGTAAGGTCGCCTTTTGATTGAAAAGAGCCTGGAATTTTGAGATTTGTGGAACTATTTTTTAAAAAAATCTTCCCAGGTATGCAAAAAAATACATAACATGTAGCTTTCAGAGGTCAATTGAGGATGCTCTGGTACTGTTTGCCAAATGATTTCAGGTATATCAAACGGGTAAGTATAATGTGTTTGTATTTTAACCCATTCCACTGTGTGGTAGTCATGTAGCATCCTAAGAATACTAGCAAAATGTATAGCCTGGTAATAGATTTGCAGGTCAGGGAAACCCAGACCCCCCTGCACTTTTGGTCTACTAATCGTTGTTTTGTGCACTCTATGTCTTTCATAAGCCCCCCAAAAATCCAATAACATCTTTTGCCAAACTAATAATTGTTTCTTAGTAATTATTGTTGGGAGAGCTCTAAACAAAAATAAAAATGTAGGGAGAACAAAGGATTTTACAATATTTAGGCGCTCACTCCAAGTAATGTTCAACTTATGCCATTGAGCTAGCTTTGTTTTTAAATCTTCAATTAAATGATCAAAATTGACTTTAGTGATATCTTCAATATTCAGTGGAATTTGGATGCCTAAATATGTTAAATAATTTGAAGTCCACTTGAATGAAGTAAGATTTTTTAAAGATTTCCTAGTGTTCTCCTCTTAAAAAAATAGGAAATATATAGGATTTAGTGGCATTTATACACAAGCCTGAAATAGCTCCAAATTCTCCCAAAATATTCTGAAGGGTCAATATTGAGAGTTCTGGATTCGTACAAAACAATAAAATATCATTGGCAAATAATAAGATTTGTGTTGGAAAATCAGTTTTGTGATTCTTGATATCTGATTTGTATCCATTTATCCTTTGGTATAGGGTTTGACCTGTTTGCCCTACATAGAGAACTGAAGGGCATTGTTGGCATTTAACGGCATATAAAATATTAGAAGATGAGTAAATGAATAAGCCTGAGATGGTGTAGTTGATGTTGTTAGGTCCAGTGATTGTGTTGTCTGGGTGTATGTGGCAGCAGAGCTGGCATCTGGGTTTATTGCAAGCTCTGGTACCAGTGTCCATGTTCAAATTAGATGTTGTAGTATTGTGGGTGAGGAGTTGTTTAAGATTGGGAGGCTGTCTGTGCGCAAGAAAAGGTTTGCCCTCAGTACTTGTGAAAAAGAAATGAGATTGTATTTGATGTGAACGTAATGAAAAATTTCACTTTATTATTATAGCGATGCAAGGGTTTTCTTATGTTCCCTTAGTGTAGGATTATTTGTTCAGAATCAAGTTACCTACTTCTGTTATTGCTTTGTAGAGTTCTAATTAAAATGCAGGAAATTTAATGGAGTAATATGCTTTGCAAAGAGGTGATATATTTTAACATACATTAATGCTGCTCAGTTTGTTTACATATTTTATTAAAGAGAACAGAATAAAGAAGCATTTGAACAATCTTACATGTTTGTTTTTAATACAAAGATTAATGTGCTGTAATATGAATAGAGTTGTAACAAATTCATAAATAACTTCTTGGACTCAGTGCCACAGTTTGTGAATAGCCTCTAGTTTAGGTCTCTAGATGATTAGCTTAGGTGTCCACATGATTAGACAGATTCATGATGTATAGGCTGACTCGTGTCTATTAACTATGATGGCTGATGAAAGCTCCATGCTAGCTGTTGGGGCAGTATGCAGCAGTGGGAGGCATTGCCCTCTGTGGCCCTGCTTTTAGCCTTCTGTGGAAACTTGTTGGGAACAAAATGCTGAACTAGATGAACCATTGGTCTGCCCCCAGCAGAGCTCTTCCTGTGCCCTTATAAGGGCTTCTCAGTTTTCAAATATAACCTTGGTTAGAATGGTTAATAAGAGATGAGCACACACAGAGAGTATAAAAACAGACTCTTTGATCTTTTATGAGACAATCCTATGCAGAATTACGCCAGTCTAAACTCACTGAAATCAATGAGTGCAGACTAATTTCAGTGTGCTTTCACTGAAGTGATTCTATTTAAGATTGCCCTGCTAAACCCTCAGAATCATTGATCTGTGTTCCTTTATTTAAAGGGACCACTTAGACCATTATCCACTTTTTTACATAAATAAAAAAAGGTTTCCTTAATCTGTGTGTCTTGATCCTTCTCCTTTAATTCCAATATTTCTTGTGCCTTCATTACCACAACTGGGACACTTTTCAATTTTTTAAATGTAAGAATTGAAGTCTAATTAGTGTTTGGGAAATGTTTGTGCTCCAATGTACAATTTCTTGCTAATTCAGGAATAAAATGCAAATACATTTCTAGACAATTATGTTTTATTAATGATTATGGTTTGTATCCATCACCCACAGTGGTTGCATAACAAAGCTATGCATGAACAACTGTGTGGATTGCAGCTGAGTGAACCAATCAACAAATAGGTTAAACGAAGGTCTTGAGGCTGACTAGAACAAAGCAGCCTCTCTCCAGTCATCACTCTTAACCACCCACAGGTGCAGGCCTTGGGCAGAGAACTGTGTTGCATAAACTGAACCTCCATGGATACACGTCCAGTATGATTTACATAGTTGCTACAGTATTTTTAGAGCACATTACACTGTTCTCTAAGATCCTTCTGCCGAAAAGTGGTTCAGAAATTTGTGAGGAGTCATTTGCTTATGTGACCTAATTATTTGTGAACCAATGGGACTTTTCATAGCAAATGTCCATCACTGCAATGGAAAACAACTCCATATATTTTCAGCGATCAGAGGATCTAGTTAAGAGAGGCTTTGAATCACAACTGTTGACATCAGTTGTTGACATCTATTTAAGCTTAATTGAAATGTTCATCAAACAGAACCTTTAGATTGCTCTCAGTCCTTGAACATTATAGCTGCTTTGGCACAGTATATTCTGTTGGTGTTTGTTGAAAGCCTCAGGCTTGTTGGGGGGGGGGTTCTCTTTATGGAAACATAAAGTGAAATTGATTAATTATAATTTAAAATCCCAGCATCCTTGGGCTCATACAGACTTGAAAGATATCTGTTTTAACCTTCTGCGCTAATGCTAGATCATTCTTCCCCTACAATGCCTAATGAGATTCTACAATACAGCTTAAGTTGCCATATGCTTCACATGGAAAACAGAAATCCCCTTAACCCCCCAAGGTCATGTAGACCGGAAAATAATACAAGAACCCCCAAATTGGCAGCTATGAGAATGGAGTTTGGGGTGTTTCCCCCATTTTGAAGTAGCAGGCTTGCATGGGCCTGATTTAGATTGGGACCATGGTGTGTAGGAAGGCAGGATTAAGCCTTCTTCCCAGACCATTTCTCTGATGTATAATGGACCTACCAAGCTGTCATTTGTCGTGTTGGTCCAAAAATGCAAAACCAGAACAGTCACACTCTACACCAAATTGCTAAGTAGCAAAGAAATTATAACAAAAGCTTCATAGGAGATGCAACAGCAATGGCATCTAGTTTCATAGGACCCATTAGTAATTCATCAAATCCCAAACCAATCTCTAACTTGTGAAGGAGCTGTGTGGCTCCTTGACAAGATAAAGGTTGGCTTGGGATTTGATGAATTACTAATGGGTCCTAGAGGCAAGCTTCTTGTGAATGAAGTTGTTGAAATTGACGCAACTCTGATGAAGTCACGACCAGTCAGGAAATGAGATTTGACCTAGGCAGCTCATCAGTCGCAGTCACTGTTGCAACTCCTATGAAGCTTTTGTTATAATTTCTTCGCTACTTAGCAATTTGGTATAGAGTGTAAATGTTCTGATTTTGAATTTTTGGACTGTGAATTTTTGGACTTTCGGACCCCTGTTTTGTAATTATTCTGTTACGCACATATGTGCCTTATAAGTTATGCAAGATATGTAAGAACACACAAGTTGAACAAATATGGCAGAACAGCTTTAGAGAGATTGTCAAAAAACACAAAAGCATTGTAAATGTTAAAAACATAATTTATAAAATAACATTTATTTTACACAGGCCCTGGTCACATGGAGAATTTGCCGCGCGAAAGGCACAAATGTCGGGTGGATTTTTGGGGCACAATCACACCGCAACATCTGGGAAGTGTAGTGCACCCGTGGCGTCCCACCAAAAGATGTGGAGATAAAAAGTATCAAGGAAATTGCACTAGTATCTGGACAATCCGGGGCAGGGGTCTGATCATGGGAGTGCTAGTATCCCGTGGCATCTGGCGCCCATCAATGAGTGCACGTCCCATTGCAAACCAGATGTTTTTCGTAAGTGCATGCACACAAACACAAAACAGAAAGCAGTGCATGCACACAAACACAAAACTGAAAGCAGTGCGGCTCCGCGAAACTGCACATGCACACAAACATGAAACGCTTGTGTGATCGCACTGCGCTGTTTCTTTGCCACGCTGCAGCATCGCCGTATGATCGCTAGCTAACAGCCTAAGCACGAAGACTTGGGGGACCGTGTGATCGGGCTACCGTGCTTTATTTTGCTCTGGGGCGAATAGCCATGCCTCCCCCACCGCGTTATCTGGCCTGTGTGACTGGGACCACAGTGTTTTTTTGTTGTTGTTTATGTTAGTCTGTACACTGTTGTTCCTGGTGCATATTTTGTAGTTTGTCCTGTTGGGACAAACGTAGCCATACCCTTCAACATACCCATACCGATCCTGATGGGACTACAATAGTTCTGCAGGGTCTTCTCAGGGAAATGGAATTAAGGGGGGAGGCTTAAAACCTCTCACATACTGCAGTTCTGGTGTGAATCTATGCTCTCATTTGTCTAAGTAGAATTTCACCTGCTGTTAATGGGGCGGAGAATAGAAGGAAGGGAAATCAAAGCCATAGATTTTTCAGATATGCTAACATATCTGGCATATGCTAACATAACATATGCTATCATAACATATATGCTAACGGTGCCCATCCTTTGATGGGCAGTACTATATGGACAGGGCCCTCCCAATGGGATGCTCTGTGTCCTATGCTGCATTTGAAAGGTTCAGCTCCTTTTTGGAATGGGCTTTGCATGCACGCACGGGCTTGTTCAGCACTGCCCATTATTTGGATGATTTTTTATTTGCTGGCCCTGCTGGATCTGGAATTTGTGCACAGGTACTGTCCAATTTTGAACAAATGGCTATGGAACTTGGAGTGCCATTAGCCGTTGAGAAAACGGAAGGCCCTAGTGAGGTCTTAACTTTTCTAGTTATTGAGTTGGACACTGTGCAGCAGGTTTCACGCTTGCCTCAGGATAAATTGGCTAACCTTTTTCGGTTAGTGGAGGAAGTGTGTACCAAAACTAAATTGACACTCAAGGAGTTGCAACAGCTAATTGGGCACCTTACTTTTGCATATAAAGTGGTGGCCCCAAGGAGAGCATTAAAGGGATTAGAGATGACCTGTTAGTTTGGTGGGACTTTTTGGCCTCATATAATGGGGTGTCCTTTTGGAGGACTGACCTCCAACTTGAGGCTGAACTGCAGGTCACCTCTGATGCAGCAGGCTCTTCAGGCTTTGGTGTCTACTTTAGGGGTCACTGGTGTGCTGAGGACTGGCCATCTGAGTGGATTCATGCTGGGTGGATGTGGGACTTGATGTTTTTGGAGTTTTTTCCCATAGTGGTAGCGGCGTACATCTGGGCTGATGACCTGGCTAGCCAGACAGTTCACTTTTGGTGTGATAACATGGTAACAGTACAGGTCATTAGCTCCTTAATGTCTAGGTTCCCCAGGGTAATGGCGCTTGTCCGGGCTTTTACCCTCCAATGCTTGCGCTACAATATATTGTTTAAGGCCAGGCATGTGCCAAGAGTCAATAACGGGGTCACTGATGCTCTGTCTCGGAAACAGATGGAGAGGTTTCGTCAGTTGGCTCCAGACTCCGACGAAGTAGCGGTAAGAATGCCCAAAGACCTGTGGCAGATTGAAGGGCTGAAGCCAAGAGGGCAATGGGCTTATCTTGTCCGGGCTTTTACCCTCCAATGCTTGCGCTACAATATATTGTTTAAGGCCAGGCATGTGCCAAGAGTCAATAATGGGGTCACTGATGCTCTGTCTCGGAAACAGATGGAGAGGTTTCGTCAGTTGGCTCCAGACTCCGACGAAGTAGCGGTAAGAATGCCCGAAGACCTGTGGCAGATTGAAAGGCTGAAGCCGAGAGTGCAATGGGCTTATCTCTTGCCCCCATCATGCACCGGGCTTATATGTACTGTTGCCAAGGCCTAAGCAGAGCCTTGACCTTTGCTGTGGCAGGGTACCATGATCAGGATGGAAATGGTGAGCACCGGAGCATTGTTATAAAGGAAATAAAGGGTCCTCCAGGAATGGCTTTCGGGCCTTTGTGGCTCAAGGCCAGGAAGGGGTGATCTTCCTTGGAACAATCTGGCTCGGCCTACCTTAGCGGGCCTTTGCGGCTTCTGGGGTGGTGGGTCCGGGGGTCCCTTGAACATGCCACGCTGCTGGTCGAAAGCTACCTTACGGTGGCTTGAGATTGGAGCAGGTGCATCGCCCAGAAGGAAATGAAGGTGGTCAGGAGTTTCACACCTGTCATATTCCTCAGTACATTTCTGGTAACCCCTCACTAGTATTTGTTGTTATTAAATAATTAATAAAGTGACCCTTATTAAATCCATATTGGTGTCTGTCTCTTTATTCCGACTGGGGGGGGGGCAAAGTGTGTGTATTGGAAGAGGAAACCTTACAAGGACCTCTTTAAGATAGGAGATACTGGGACTGCAGTTTCAGGTTGCCTGCCCACCTGGGGTGTAGTAATAGGTGGAAGATCTTGGGAAATAACACTGAAAATATTTAACAGGCTGATTCTGTTGACCAAATGCAGAGAGTGTGGGCAAGTGTTACCTGTATTACATTGATTAGAATGGAGTTTACTCTCTTTTATATTTCTTTTTCTATCTTAATCAGAGACAGGAGACACAGTTTATTTTTGTTTGGTCCTCAGATGCAGGAACTTATGCTGATCCAAGCAATGCCCCGTGCCAATTGATACAAACCGGGGGGGGGGGGGAACCAAAGGCTACTTAATTGGTAATAGAAATGACTTGGGTGTTTTCACTTAAGTATCTCATTTAATGTTGTATGCTTCTTCACACAGAAGATGGGTCTTGGTGTCGAAAAACCTGCTCAGGAAAAAAAATCAATAGAAAAACTTACTGTGATGTACTTCAAAAGTCTCTACTACAGAAGAAAAACTAATGAGTTCCTTAATGTCCTTCAGGAAATAAAAGCAGCAGAAGGCATGTTTAAAACATCCCAATGGTGTGTATGAGGAATGAACTTTCTAAAATGGACACTGAATTCTCCACTCAAAGGGCTGTTCTTATTATGGATATATGCAGACATTTAAAGAACAACAGGTTCCCCTTAAATGGATTAGGGGTTAATTAGGTTTTTAGTAAGCACTTCTTCTCTCATTCCTCTTCCATACATAACATTTACACTAGACCATCAGGGGATGTTCGGCAGCTGTAAACATGAATCATAACAACCACATATAATATTGGCAGCATAGATGTTTAAGGTTAAGGTCATCAAAAGCTCAGACCTTCTTTCAATTCATATGGCCTTAACTCATCCCTTAATTCAATCCATCTTTCTTTTTAATTTGACTGCAGTTTAAATCTGATGGCTCAGTTTAATAGCCCCCCCCATTCTTACAGTTTTAAATAGTGAATGCAATGTGTTATCCTAGACATTATTACCATTCAGTTACAGCAATAAAGTGCATAAACTTTGTTGGAAAGGACGTGGGGTTGAAAGGATTAGAAATGGTGACATTTTCAAAGCAAAAGCCAGTTTCAAGTCAATAGCCTTGCAGACTCTTTACTACTGAGGGTATATTGAATTTTACAAATGCACACAATGATAACATGCCACTTCACCCATCTGTTTCTCCAAGACCTAATAAAAATTAAGTAGGACAAAATCAAAGCAGGAAAGAAATAAAGAAAAACAAGTTGGTGTGAAAACAAAAATGGAAGACAGGAAGGACAGAAATAGCCAAGTACATGAGCTTCAGTACCAAAACAAATCAAGTTTCTGTCAGAGAAGTGTAAATTTCAGGAGACATTCCCCTAATATAAGAGACACAGAGCTCTAGCATTCCTCCTACACTCTCCTTAGCCGGATGAGGTTGATAAACTTCCAGCAATCCCTAAATTAGATGTATGAAAATGTGCAGAAGTTAGTGTGGATTTTGCTGCTACACTGCTTTTTACTTGAGAACACTGTGGCAACACAATCAAAGAAGGCAATTCTTGGACCAAAAGTCTATACTTTAGAACCACTGGGCAAGTGATTGCACTTTTAAAGATCTCTTTTGCATATTTATTGTGTGCCTGGTGGTTTTATTCTTGAACAACTTGTTTTCTGGTCCATATTGAATTTATATTTTGTATCCATTCTGATTGTGTCTACATGATTGTATCATATTTATATAGCCATCTTGCCATTCAATTGTTTGACCTCTGAAGAAGGCCTATGCAGGCCAAAACGCATCAGGTCATGTTTTTAAGCCCGTGTATATTGCTGTCCCGAGGACGGGACTCCAAACCCCCCAGTCAGAGAAGCCTCGGTCCCAACGGAGCCGAGGCAAACTGCAAATCCCCAAACACCCATTGGAGACAACGGCTGAGCCGCAGAGGAAACTGGGGGCAGCGTACGAGGAGAAACGCCACTCCCCGAGACGATCCACAACACGTGGGAGCAGCTGGGAGGCAGGACGGGCGGAGCCAAGGGAACAGGGCTTGACAGGGAGGAAGGCAGGGCCAGGAGAACGGGCCACGAAGCCAACCTTACCAGCGTCTGGCAGAGCCCAGGGCGGATCGAGGGGAAACGGCAGCAGGAGACGGAGAGTATCGCGCTGGGGCCACGGTCTGGAGCGCAAGCGCACCCTCACTGCCGGGCGCAGCGACGGGGAGGGCCGAGGCCGGAAGGAGACGGGGAGATGCCCGGGGAGCCGCGTCTCTGGCTTTCAAGG
Source organism: Gekko japonicus (assembly GCF_001447785.1). Lineage (NCBI taxonomy): Eukaryota > Metazoa > Chordata > Lepidosauria > Squamata > Gekkonidae > Gekko > Gekko japonicus. Next base: position 58,432 of record NW_015160292.1, read on the forward strand.
GGGGCGGGGCCAGGAGAGAGGGAGGGCTCCAGAAGGAGGACAGCACGATGGGAACCGGGGGGGGGATATAAGGGGAAGACAGGAGACGGCTGGGGATGAAGAGCAGACACAGAGAGAGGGACACCTCTAACCAGCAGGGATGGGAAGATAGGGAAGGTGAAGTAACCTCCCTCCCCTGTCCAGGTGTCTGAGGCCCTTTTCTCCTAAGGGTATAGAGCACAAGGCACAGCAATGTGGCAGAGGCGATAAGCAAAGGGAGTGCGAGCGACGAGGTGAGCGACGATTCCTCCTCGGGCTCCTGTGACAATTGCCATGTTATTTATATATTTGATGTGAATGGGCCCTTATATATGTTTTAAAATTTGTAATTAATAAATACATGTATCTTTTTCTATATATTTTCTACATTTAGTTTTTAATATTGGCCCTCTTTTTCACGTTTTACTAACCTTTGTTAGGTTTTTTTAGTGTTTTTTATTGAATTTGATTGAATTTTAGTGAGTTTTAGTGTTAAGGTTCAGTTTTTTGCCCTTTCTGTCCCTGGTTAGCATGATCCACCCATTCGTTCTTACATCGGTCAGATGATTATCACTTGACAAAAAATGTTTTGGATTCAAAATCCAGATTTCCAAATTAGATTTCATCTCAGACTTTGGCTGCAATGGTATGTGTTGATTTGCTGAAGGCGCTTCCAATTGCTATCATGGATAGCATGGAATTGGAAGCACCTCAGAGAAGATGCATTTCATATTTTAACATCAGCATCACCGTGTTGGGATGGCATGTGTCTCTGCTGATCCTGTGGACTGCTGTCACAGGGACCTTGTCCCAGATTTTCATCACTTTTTTGAAGACCAAACACCGACCGTTCTGATGAACAATCCCTTTCCATATGGTCAGCTGGCCATTACTTTCTGGGATTGCAGGCCCAGCAGCAACTTGGGGGCTTAGGTAGCTAGGCTAGTATCACCCTTCATGAAGTTGGCTTTGTTTTCTTTTTTTGTGCTGGCCACAATTTAAAGAACAGCTGTTCAGTAGCAAGTAACAGATGACAGTCGGAGCCACTCAGCGGTGGCGATCTATGGCGTCAGGGCCACATCCTTGGCTAGGGTCCTCTGGTATTTTGGGGTTGGATTGTTAATGCTGGTCAGCAGTTGGTTGCATGGCGGCGTGGCAGTGGGGCCTTTGGGTTTAGTGCTGGATTAATAAGGAAGGGGTCATCAGTTTTGTCTGTGGGCCACAATAGAGTATATCCCACCAGGCACCCTGCAGCAGCAAGGCCTCCATTCAGGGCTAGTGAGCCTGACCCATCTGTCCTTCGTAGCTGCTGGCACTGGAGTTTCATGAGAGAGGGGGCAATTTTGTGCTACTGACTCCAGTGGGCTAGGCTTAAAGGGTCTTTTGCAGCACCGGGCTGCTACAGTATATCTGGCCTTGGATCCCAGTTTGTAAGGCCAAGTCTGTGGCATTGCTCATGCTTGGGATAGTGTGCCTGCATATCTGTCGAATCAAGCATTCCTATAAGCTTTAGTTTTACTACTTAGCACGTGATGTAGGTTTTGTTACTATTTAGCTTTTGTATTTTGACATGGGGCATGGGCTGGTTAATACTTATTTAGAAAGTCACTTTTTAGCTTTATTTTGTGTAGCGGCATGTGAAAGGGGCTTGTTCTGGGAGGTCATTCATTGGGAGGGTCTGTATAAACTGGGAGTATTTTGGGATTAGCAACATTTCAAAGCTAATTTATATACATTTATTAAAAATAATTATTAGTTAATTTATTATTAGGAAATGAATAAACAATTGTAACATTATACAGTGGTTATTTGACTGTTAAATACATTATAAAGGTACTTATATTATTACCGTGGGTGGCAGTTCAGAGCAAGTCTGGTTGTCTCAGGGAATCCATCTCTTATTGCAGGCAGGGACAAGCAGCTATGCAGTGTAGGTCATGATGCCTCCCAAAAAGGTCATGGTAGGGGGAAAGTCAGCATCCAAGTCTTGACCTCAACCTTCACTGTGGGGTTCAGCCCCTGTCAGGGCCACCCAAGCATAGCCTACTGGCTGCCCTGTGCCTGTTAATGTCCCCAGGGTGCTATATGGCACATGGGGAGTTTTTCACCATGGTAAGGCTTCAGTGGCCATACCATCAGATGGTGCACAGCAGGCCTACTCCCTGCAACAGTAGCACCACCTGCCATAATACAGTTGTTTTGCAGGGGATTGCTCAGGCCATTGCCCATCTCTTGGAATGGTTTGACCAGCAAGTTTCCCCATCCATGGCACCAGAGGCACCTGTGGCACCCAGTCCTCAAGGCAGGAGAAAACCGCATTCACCAGCTGAAAAAGATGGGTCCAGAGCCTTGAGGGACAGCACTCTGCAGGGTCCTCCCCCCCCACACACCACCAGGAAGAGTTGCACCAAGCAAAAAAACAACAACCCCTCACAGAAGGCTACAAGGGTGCAGGATGCATCCAGGGGCAACAGCTCATCGGGTGATTCATCCTCAGGGGAGGATTCCACCCATGTGTCAGGTAACTACTAGTTGGCTGGGGTATATGTTCCAGGCCTACCAGCATGGGCCCTTAGGCATCAGGGAGCTGAATAGCCTGGGCCAGGCACCATCTGGGGGACTGATCAGCCCTGCAAAGTCCAAGTATCACCTCGATATGGCAGTGGCAAGCACTCCCCAGGCATTCACCTTACTCAAAAGGTTCAGGAGCACATTTTAGATGGGTACTATGTTAATGTCTTTATTCTCCCGAGGCCAGAAGATGAGGCAGACAATGTGGGTCCCCATCCCTACAAAAAAGGTACCATCAAGAGCAGTGCTAAGTGCACATTTCAGAATTGGCTTTCAGGGTACACTGTCTTTATGAGCACAGTACAGTCTGCTTACCTGGAGCAAGGCTGGCATCTGTCCAGCCACATGACTAATGTCTTTTGGGCTCGGTCACTGGCAGGGGACTCTCCTGCCATTGAGTACAATGAGGCTTTCAGAAGATGGCTTCCCATAACAAACTGACTAGGTGATGACAAACTGTGGCTTCTTATCATAGGCCGATATAACAGGGCTAGGTACAACCCAGCCAGAGTCAGGCCCAGTTTCAGGGGGGATACTGTCCGGCCTGTACGTTGGGAATATAACCAGGGCAGGTGTCAGCAGGGAAGTTGTAAATTTGGACACAACTGCAACACCAGTTTTGGCCCACATCCTTGGCCATCTTGCCCTGTAGTAGGTTTTTGCAACAGCCCTTTTGCAATGCCAGGCCCTCCAGCTCTAGCAGCAAAAGATGAAGGACTGGGACCACCTCCGCCTTTGCCTCCAGTGCTTCCAAATAGTTCCTCACTTGTTTTTGATAATTGCTTGGCAAAAACCCCTGTTCACCCTCAGGCCTTTTTGCCCCTGCTTGCCTGGAACACCTTTGGGACAGGTTTGATGAGGGACTCCAGATCCCATGCACAGGCCTCTGGGTTCTCATAGACTGCAGGGACTTACACCAAGTAATGTCAGGAAAGATCTCTAAGGAATGTGCAGCCACATGAATAGCAGGTCCCTTCAACTTCCTGCCTATCCCTAATCTTAAGATTTCCCCCTTAGGTAAAAGGTAAAGGTTTCCCTTGCTCAAAAGCCAGTCGAATCTGAAGCCAAGGGTGATTTTAGGTTAATTCATCACTTTTCTTATCCTAAGGGGTTCTCTATGAATGATTTCACCACCCCGGAACTTAGCTCAGTTAAATATACCTCTTTTGACCAAGCTGTTCAAATTGTGTGGTCCTACAGCTTGGGTGCCCTTATGGCAAAATGCAACATTCAGTTGGCATTGTGCTTGATACCAGTTCAACCAGAGAATGTTTGCTTGCTTGGGTTTAAATTCAATGGTAGCTGGTAGGCTGACAAACCGATGCCTATGGGCTGCTTGGTGGCATGTACTACTTTTGAGACATCAAGCACTTTTATTGAGTGGGTGGTTAAGGACCACACAAAATGCCTGCACATCACCCATTATCTTGATGACTTTCTAATTGTGGGCCCTGCTGGCAACTCTGCTTGTGCTGATCATTTAGCCACTTTTCAAGCCTTGGCAGCTGAATAGCAGGTGCCATTGGCACAGGATAAGACCAACGGCCCTACCACACAGCTAACATACTTGGGCATTCAATTTGATTTGGTTCAGGACACATCACACCTCCCAGAAGATAAGCGTTCAACACCTTGCTATATCAGGTTATTCACAGCCAAAAATGCACCCTGAAAGAAATACAGCCCCCCCCCTGGCCACCTTCATTTTGCCTGCCAGGTGGTATCCTCTGGATGCACATTTTGTGCATGGCTTGCCCACACCACCTCATAGGTCCATGCCCCCCATCACCATATTAAGATCAAGCATGGCATCAAGGAAGACCTTGGAATATGGCTTAATTTCCTGAGGGATTTTAATGGTAGATAAATAGGTACCACTTCGGTGGGAAGGTAACAGGGTTCTGTGCGCCTTGGTATTTAGTCATGCCGGCCACATGTCCACAGAAATGTCTTCAGACAGCGCTGGCTCTGCGGCTTTGAAACGGAGATGAGCACCACAACCCTAGAGTCGGATTCAACTGTCTTTCGAGCAAGGGAACCTTTACCTTTACCTTACTGGCAATCAACTTTGGACCGAGGGGGCTTTTTTCAGGTACACACTGATGCTTCAGGCAGTCTGGGCTTTGGCATGTATTTTGTGGGGCTCTGGTGTTCTAGATGGTAGCTACCACAGTGGGCTGGTACTGGTATCTTAAGGGACCTCACTTTTTAAGAATTCTTTCCTGCTTTGGTGGTGGTCATTATGTGGAGGGATATCTTCCAGAAAAAAGCATGTTTTTTTTTTTGGTGCAGTAACCAGGTTATTGTCAGAGTTATTAAAAGGCAGCCCACACATTCTGAGTCGGTCATACGTCTGGTTCACAGATTCATGCTAACCTGCCTTCTGATTTCTTACCCCTTGTTGATTCACTGGGATTCAAGGGTCTTGGCCGGCCACAGATGCTCTGGTTTTGTGTTATTTGGTGCACTTGCAGAAAAACAGTCTTTCCACCAGGACCATGGGGATATGCTTGGTGGCCATATCTTTATAAATAAGGCCTTCAGCTTCCCCAATCCTTGCAACTCCTTCCTGGCTCAGCAGGCTGTCGAGGGGTGGGGGAGTGCTTTGCCTCCAGATCCTCAAATGCCCATTACAATCCAGGGGCAAGCAAAGCAGTAAACTGTCCCCATGTTGACCAGGCACTGGACAGCTAGAGACACAGTGACAGAGCCTTGGAACTTGAATGGGAGACTGGGAGTCCTGAACCTCCCAGTGGGTAATACTGGCTAAAGGTCAGGTGGTCGTGGAGGAGAGAAAGAAAAGCCTCTCCAAGTGTTGGAAAAACTTTGGAGGGCATGGTGGAACAGGGCCCGCAGGCCAGAGCAGGCACAGCATAGCTACCTTCATCTCTTGTAACATACAGTAGGAATAAGAGAAAAGCCCTTGAGAGTTATCCTATTATGCCTGAAGCTCATTATTTCGCCAGGGAATGAGCAACCTTTGGTTTGCCTAGAAGCGAACTCTTCCATCTTCTTTCTGTGTCCTTGCCATTGTTGCATCAGCCTTCTGAATTTGCAGTAGTCTGGATGGCAGCACTGTAGGCAATAGTTGTAAAGTAAGCATATAACCCCTGTGAAGATCTTTGGACCACATTGCAAAATGGATGCAATCTGCTGTCACTGCAACTAACCACATCACTCTCTTCAATTGCAAAAGGAAGCTTAAGGCTCTATCTGCCCATAAATTCCTAATTTTAATGAGGTGTATCTGTATAATCAGATCTTGCTTTCATTTATATCAGTATTAGAGAGCATCTTTTTTATTTCACAACAAAAAGTAGACTATTTTTGTTTGCACTTTCAGCCTTTATAACTCAGCCATTTTAATGTAACTGATGCTTATTATTTACTCATTTCTGCAAAACCACTTTCAATGACTATTTGATAAAAGGATGTATTCACTGTGTCAACAAAAAGCAAAATAAAATAGCTGATTGAGCTGATAAATAAACATGTGGATCAAGGAAGACATCTGTTAAATTATTTCATTTTTCAGCACAGCAGACATTAGTATATATTTCACTAGACACCCTTTTTACTTAAACAAATATATGCATTGTAAAAAGAGATACAGTTTTTATGTGAGAGGTTATGGCTTACAATAGTTTTTGCAAGACACAGGTTTTAATAAGCTGATCGTCCCTCCTGGCTATTTCTTCAGAATATAGCTCTAAGTACTGCTGGGAATTATAACTGTATTTTAAGGCTATTTTGTCTTTAAACTCAGATGTAACAGATTCCTTCCAAGTCTACTGTTCATTGTATTATTCTTTCCTACTTTTATTTCTGCATGGTGATTCTTGGGGTTGCAGTTAGCAGCCTTAGAATATTCACAGGAATATGAATAATAATACAAAGAGAGGAGATTGGATTTTTACCCCACCCTTCACTCTGAGTCTCAGAGCGGCTTACAAACTCCTTTCCATTCTCCTCCCCACAACAGACTCCCTCAGAGGTAGGTGGGGCTGAGAGAGCTCTGAGAGAAACTGCTCTTTCAAGAACAACTCTGACAGAACTATGGCTTGCCCAAGGTCATCCAGCAGCTGCAAATGGAGGAGTGGGGAATCAAACCTGTTTCTCCCAGATTAGAGTCCGCACACGAATAGAACTTTTAATTGTGCCCAGAAACAAATTGGGAGCCAGTGTAGATGGAACAAGACTGGACAGATGTGGTCTCCATGAACCACTCCAGTCAACATCCTTACTGCAGCATTCTGCACCAATTGAAGTTTCTAAACAGTTCAAGGACAGCCTCATGTAGAGTTCATTGCAGTAATTTAATCTTGATGATCAGAGAAACAGTTCTACAGTCTTTGCCAATGGTAGTTATTTCTCCTGCACAGAAGTAGCAGAAACAGGACAAAAACCTTCTCCAAGATATTTAGATATGGGTCTTAGAAGTTTTATGTGAGAAGCAGGGATCAGTGGCTTTCCCTGGGTCTACTTTGTCATTTTTTTTTACCAGCTCCCCCTCCCCAGTGTTATTCCAGGAAAACAGGGGTAGGAGAGGAATTGGTGAAAATCACTCTACCTCCTGTGGAAATCTATGGGGGATCCAATTATTTATGCACTTATCTATGGGGTACCTTGCTTATGCACTTATCTGTGTAGGAATAAATGCACAGGGGGCTTTTAAGTCTTTTTTGTCCTAAAGTGGTCAGGCCATCCCCTCCTCCCCCTACCATAATTGGAGGGACTCAGCAAGGATAGTCTTATCCCGGTCGCTAGGGGCAAGGCTACCATTGCTGAAGATGTCAGTGTCAGTCACTTCTGATTAGAGCTTCAGAGAAGTGAATAGGAGGAGGAGGCATGCGACTGCTTTCTGGGTCCACAACAGGCTGCAATGGTTCTACAGCCTGTCTGGAGCCAGCAAGAAAGCTATGGGAAAAGATACCTGCCACCTCACTCCTACCATAGCCAGGATCCAGAGCACTTCTGCATCCTACATTGGCACAAATGAATGGTAGGAGACTTTTCCTCCCCCCCCCCATCTCCCTGCCACTCCTGTGCTCCAAGTCTTAAAGAGCAGGTAGAGGTCTGGCTGCTTGTGGTGGGAATATATGTTGGACTGGCCCTGGCTGTAATTTACCAAAAGTATAACAGGAATATTGAAATAATCTCTGTGTGTAAATTGTCATCAAGTTGCAGCCAATTTATGGAGACCCCATAGGGTTTTCAAAGCAAGTGATTAAACAGAGGTGGTTTGCCAGTGCCTTCCTCTGCAAAGTCTTCCTTGGTGGTCTCCCACCCATCGACCCTACTTAGCTTCCAAGATCTGACAAGATTGGGCTGTACTGGACCATTCCACATCCCCATTGAAATAATAATGCTTGAATTATTTCTTTTCCCACCTGCTCTCTCCTATTTTCCTACTTGTACATCACTTGCACAGTAACAGTAACTTTGCATATATGCATGCTTTTTTTTTTTTTTGCATTTTCTCCAGAGCCAGTCAGTGATTACTTTCCTGACTAAGGTCTTTTCATGTTAAATATACTTCAGGTAACAATAACATTTTGTTTCAGTTGCTGCTCATAAATGCAGCAAAATATCTGCAACTATAGATTAGTTTTGTGGAAGATACTTAATCTGTTATCTTAATTTGTCCATATCTGCACGATGCTAAAAATATAATGACCTATTGAAAAGCTCAGAACATAACGGGTTATGTGAAATTCCCAGGAAGAATTCTGCCATAATGTCAACTTCTCTGGCCCAGGCAAATGAGTTTTCATTGAACACTCTTCCAGTGCTGAACAGAGTACCTATCCATCATTGAGATGTTACCCTGCTGACTTCAGTTACAAGTTTCAGTTAGGAATGTTTTTGAATTTCTCATCTCTGCCCTTTCAACTTGATAATACCTGTTTCAATTTTGCTTTTCCCCTGTGCAAATCTAAATCTGTGATTATTTTAATGTCATGTTCTGTTTCCTTACACACTTCCCCCCCAAATCCTCTACTTTTTCAACATTCATTGTGACAATTAACCGGCATTACACATTTTAAATATAAATACATATTAAAAATAAATAGAAACATTGGTTTATCCCTAGCTTCAATTTATTCACTGTCTTATATGTGAAATTTATTTACAGCCCTTTAGATTTTATACGATTTTAAACTGTCTTTAAAAAAATTATGTCAGCTGACCTGAGCCTGCCTTGGCAGGGAGGGTGGGGTATACATATATATAAATAAATAAATAAGAATGCGTCACAGTCATTTTGTTGTCTAGAGCCTGTAAACCCAACAGAGAAATCTCAAAAGATCTGTTAAAACTATGCAGACTATTCATTAATAGAACCGCAACTTACAAATTTTCTTCCAACATTCTCTTTTAGACAGAATTCAGCAATGCTCCTGCTCATAGGGAATGTTTCTATGGATCTCTGTGCTGAGGCAGCGGTTCATGAGGTCACTCATTCCAGACATATTTCCAGGACAAAAAGAACAACTGGAATAGAGTCTAATCTCTTGCTCTTTGCACATCAAAGCTACTGCCAATGTATACTCTCAGAGTAAAATGGAGATAGGGCAAAGGCTGAGAATGAAGAAACATGTAGGTGGCCCCTTCTGATTTCTGTTATGGAAAAAAATAAGACAGCATCATGGAAATGCGAGGCATAGAAAACAACAACACAATTGTCATCCAAGAATCTAATGAAAGGGAGCATTATTCAGCCCTAGGTATTGTTATGTATTGTTGGTTTATATATAAATTATTATTATTATTATTATTATTTTATGTCTCAGACTGAAATTGAATTGCTTCTGATATTCTGTTGTTCAGTGAAGGGAGTGGAGATCTAACACCTCTTTTAAACCCATATGCTGTTGACAGTTATGCTTAAAATGGTCACAGTTCCTATTTATTCCTATTAGTACTGTCACAGTTCTTAGTTATTTATATTAGTAAGAGGGAACTAAGAAACTGCAAAAGCAACAGGGGTATATTTGTCACCATGAAAGACTAACAGGCCTAAAGTGCAATCCTAAACAGAATTACATCTTTCTGAGTGCCATCCCAAGTGCCATCCCAAGTCCACTGATTTTGATGGATTTAGAAGGGTGTACTTGAGGAGCTGTGGTGGCTCAAGTGGTTAAGACGCTGAACTGCAGGCTGTGGAAGGTCAGTAGTTCATCAGTTTGAGACCCGAGTGTGCCGCATGACGGAGTGAGCTGCTGTCTCTAGTTCCAGCTCCTGCCAACCTAGCAGTTCAAAAGCAAGAAATTGCAAGTAGATAAATAGAGACCACTTCGGTGGGAAGGTAACAGCGTTCCATGCACCTTGGTGTTTAGTCATGCCGGCCACATGACCACGGAAACATCTTCAGACAGCGCTGGCTCTTCGGCTTTGAAACGGAGATGAGCACCGCAACCCTAGAGTCGGACTCGACTGGCTTTCGAGCAAGGGAACCTTTACCTTTACCTTTATTTCTACTTGGGACTGCACTATTGAAGATTGACTTCAATGAGAAGAATGTAACTCTACCTAGGATGGCACTGTTACAAGACAGAAATCTGCCTTACAGAATCCAATAAGATTTTTGAAAATAGGTTTCAAAGCATTTAAAATTAAAATGCAAATGTTTCCCCCCCAACAAATGCCTTTATCTAATCCAAAGCTTTCTAAGGCAAGCTGTATTTCTTTTCTGATCAAAAAAGATTGAAAAGATTTTTATAAATGGGCAGCTTACCAAAAAATGACCAAACTCCCCAATGGATGTAACTATTTCTACAATTCCTATCCAACACATCATGTTCATCTTCTGCCCTGGAGTGGCTATAAAATGCCAAATGTTTAATTAAATGTTTCCTCCAACCAGTCATAAAAGACCCTGTATTGTGTTTGTGTCTTTTCAGCTTTCACCCATGAGCAGTACTATGCTTTCAAATGTTTAAAGAGTCCACTCTGATTTTCCTCTGAGTTCCCTCAAAAGGCCACAACATACATAAACAGTAATGTGAAAATTTCCATTAGAATCCAGTGCATGCTGGATCAGCACACAAACGCAAGGGAAGATTATCTCTTGCCTGGAAGAAATGTGTGATTAAAAAAATAAACACACACACACAAAAACCCAAAAACCAGAACAGCTGTACTGTAGTTAATGTTCATTCATTGTTCTCTACTGACAGTAAAACATTTACCAGAAAGGATTCCTGCATTTATTCCATGCTACAAAACATGCTCTTGGCTCTTTTGGTGTGTCAGGATATCTCAGCTAATCCCACATGAGCCTCTGGGTTATGCTCCTCAAGTAACCCTCAGTTTGGGAGGAAAAAAGGTTCAGACTTACTCAGTTTCACTTCTGTTCAGCTGTTGGACAAACTTTGAGCACTATTTATCCCACCAGCTGTTCCTCATGAGCGTTGGATCTGATCTGAGTTATAGGCCTATACAGAGTGCTCATGTTGCCAGTCCAGGTGGAATTTCTGTCTTTCCCTGCCTTGACTGCTGCATCAGGATTGCTATTTTAGCAAGAATTAAGCTTCTATTCTCAGGGGTGAATTGACCATTTATTTTATCAGAAAAAATCTCAGTTGGCTGCTGCCCTGACCCCTTCCTGGATTTATTGGGTAGCTTAGGTTGCCAGCGTTTCGGTGGGTGTGGAGTTGGTCCAAGTTAAAACTGATCTCCAGACTTTTCTCCAGATCAGTCGCCCTGGAGAAAAAGGCAGTTTTGGAGATTGAACTCTATAACATCACATCACTGCTGTGCTCCACCCCAACGTCACCCTCCTGCCAACCCAGAGTTGGCAACCTTAACTGGCAAGGAGGAGAATGGTGGTGTCTGTTTCCTCTCCAGCCCAATAGTGAGGTGGTGTCACAGTGGGAAGGGGCAGAGTACTTTTCCAGGGTCATTAGGGCCTTGTGGTCAATCCCTGTCCATTCTTCTTGCAACCAGCAGAAGAAGCCTCAACAGCAGCAAACACCATGCCAAAAGTCACTGAAAATTAAAATGAGCACTGGATTTCAGCAAGAGGAAGATGTTATTATTGTAATGATTAAGACTCTCCATAGGGTTGCAATATATATTTTTAAACCAAGGTTTTCAAGGCATCATAGAAACATATAGTATCATCACAGTAAATATAATGTTTCTATTCCCCCTTGTTAACCTTGGTTAAACAAAAGTGCATTGAAATCTTTTTATGATGTTTAATAACTCACCTAATGATTCGTTGCCGAGGTCCGATTCTCACAAAAAATTTTATTCATTAAAGTCACCACAATGTCTATTAAGAAATCAATTTCTTCTGTATTTAGGGCTCAAACATAGTACATGTGGCAGGACATTATTAACCAGCCTTCCTCCTCAAATTGATCGCAACACTTTTGAGGAGCCATTATGCTATGCTATTGAGGCAAATGGCATTTCTCCCCACCACTGCATTTCATTATCCATTGAAATGTTAATTGCTTGCTAACACTTAGCATTAAAATGAAAGCATTATTCCATGATTTACTTTGTTTTGTTGTGCCTGAAATCCCTACCTTTCATGTAACTGTTGCTTTTGATGTGTTTATGTAATGCTCCTTAAGGCTGAAAAGAAAGAAGAAAAGAAAGGGAGGAGGGAGAGTTTCCACCAACTGGTTTTGTAAAATAAAGCTTACAATAAATGTCACAAAAGACTGTACTTGGATTCCAGTGTGTTCAAATACAGATGGAAGCAAACTGACAATCTAACTGCAGATCTACATATAGTAGATTTCTTAAGGACAGTAGATTTCCTGATTGATCAAATTGTCAGTTAGCTCAGACCATATCTCCTACATCTTCAACAGTGTTTAAGGACAAAATAGAAATTGACAAGGCAAGCAGCAGTCGGTGCCACTTGGTCTCAACTGCAAAATAGAAATTGACAAGGCAAGCAGCAATCGGTGCCACTTGGTCTCAACTGTTCTTTTTTTACCAAGAAACAGCCCTATCCCACTCATATTTTTTGTGTGATGAAAAAGCATTGTTAGATGGAGCAGAGATATCCTCTGCAATTTGCCTTATCTTTCATACAGCACCAATCCATTATTCTGTTTTTATCTTCTTTCACTCTGTTGTATACTACTATGGAACACTACTGTATAGTACTATGGAGCACATACAGCCATGCAGTCAAGCACACCTTCGAGTGCAAGAACAATAGAGGATTAGGATCCTACGGTAGACCAATTGGAGTGTCCAGATTCTAGAGTAGACCTATGAAGGACTACTCCACTGTAAATAGCCTATCATGGCAGGTGTGGGGTGTGTGTTGGGTGTGGGGTACTGCAGGGATATAAGCGGGGCTTGGACCTCGCTAGTTTGTCTTTCATATTGCTTGCTTAATAAAACATGAGCTGATCACTACTCAATGCCTCCTAACTCAGTACTTTACAGACTCCTATAGTCTCTCAATAACATAAAACAATACAGATATCTAGGATCAGGAGGTGATATTTCCAGTCATTGTGAAATCAGATGCAACTCCAGAAACTGCTCAGATGTCTCTTATTGTGCCTGTCTCAACAGCATTAACACTGCAGATGATCTCTCCTTATATATAATTGAGTAGTGGGGTGGTACTTTCTGAACATTCCACACGCTCCTAAATCAGTTAGCTCCATGATGTGTCACTCAGAAGCTGTCCCTATCCACCGCTTGAGTCCCGCCAACAGAAGTGGCGCCCCCCCAAACCATCAGCCATTGGCCCATCAGCCGCCACTCAAGAGTATTTGCATGCCTTTGGCCAGGTGCTGGGTCTGCTCCTCTTTCCTCCCCATTCCCACTTCAGCCATTGTTCCCTGTCAGAATTACTGGCAAATGTCTCTCTCCCAAGGAAGATGCTTCTCCTGCTTGGCTCCTCTGTGGCTGTTGGTAGGCAACGAAGCTTGGTACTGTCAGTAAAAAGACAAAGAAATGAAGCCCTTTCCAGGACTTTGTGAGGAACTCATTGGGGCCAATCCTGACTAGGGTTGCCAGCTCCAGGTTGGGAAATTCATCAATATTCTATGTCAAAAGAAGCCAGTCTAAGGAAGCCAGAGCTTGGGGAGGGGAGAGGCCTCTGCTGAACAGAATGCCATACAGCCCACCCACCAAAGCAGTTATTTTCTTGGGGGGGGGAGATCTGTTGTCTGGAGTTCAGTTGTGATACCTGACAATCTTCAGGCTCCACCTGGAGGCTGGCTACCCTAGGTGTAGCAGTCAGCGCTTCAGAGCAGGGTCTTCTAAACCCAGGTTCTGTGGCAGCTGAGTGGGTGATTTTGGACTAGTCACAGACTTTCACCCTAACCTACCTCATAGGGTTGTTGTGCAAGTCAAAAGGGGGAGAGGAGAATGATGTAAACTGCTTTGATCTCCATTGCAGAGAAAAACTGTACTTTTCCTCCTGGGGAATCATTATTGCTAATCTCCAGGTGAGGGCTGGAGATCACTCAAAATTACAACTGCTCTCCAGAAGGCAGAGATCAGTTCCGCTGGAGAAAATGGTAGATTCTGTGTCCTTATACCTTGCTGAGATGCCCTCCCCCCATAACAGCCAATGTGAGGTAGCAGTCAGGGCTTCATAGCACGGTAGAGCCTGCAGGTGTGTATGTGGGTGAGACGGAAAGCTGAAGAGTGAGGGGCGGATAATGGCAGGTTGATGCTTGCCTGGGAAGGAGATAGGGTTGCCAACTCCAGGTTGGGAAATTCTTAGAGATTTGAGAGGTGGAGCTTGGAGAGGGTGAAGGTTGAGGAGGGGTGGGACCTCAGACAGGTACAATGCCATAGACTTCACCCTCCAAACCAGCCATTCCCTCCTGGGGAACCATTGTTGCCAATCTCCAGGTGGGGGCTGGAGATCACTCAGAATTACAACTGATCTCTAGGAGGGAGGAGATGGAAAGCTGAAGTCAGAGGGGCAGATAAAGGTAGGTTGATGGTTGGCTGGGAGGGAGCTAGGGTTGCCAACTTCATGTTGGGAAATTCCTGGAGACGTGAGGGGTGGAGCCTGGAGAGGGTAAGGTTAGAGGAGGGGTGGGACCTCAGACAGGTACAATGCCATAGACTTCACCCTCCAAACCAGCCATTTCCTCCTGGAGAACCATTGTTGCCAATCTCCAGGTGGGGGCTGGAGATCACTCAGAATTATAACTGCTTTCTAGGAGGGAGGGGGAGGAGATAGAAAGCTGAAGTCAGAGGGGCAGATAAAGGTAGGTTGATAGTTGGCTGGGAGGGAGCTAAGTTGGGAAATTCCTGGAGATTTGAGGGGTGGAGCCAAGAGAGGGTGTGGTTTGTGGAGGGGTGGGACCTCAGACAGGTACAATGCCATAGACTCCACCCTACAAACCAGCCCTTTCCTCCTGAAGAACCAGTTGCCAATCTCCAGGTGGGGGCTGTAGATCACTCAGAATTATAACTGCTCTTCAGATAGTAGAGATGAGTTCTTCTGGAGAAAATGGTGGACTCTGTCATTATACCCTGCTGATGATGCCACAGCAAATTGATGGTGAGTGCAACAAGATCTAGAAAGAGTGGACAATATTGAGATCTAGTAACTTTGTGCAGAACAGTATCACCTGACAGGATTATGACTCATGCGGATAGAGTCATTGTCATTAAAAAGACTTGATTGTCTTATGGCTGTCTCTTCAGCAAGGTGAGACTTTGTGGGGGAGGATAATGCTGCCTGCGTGTGCTGGAAGAAGCTTCTCATGGCGTTTGGATTCCTTTGTCTCTGGTCTTCTCCCTTAGTTTATAGTGCTACACGTGGCTTAGGGAACTGGTCCATCTTACAGCAGTAAGAGGGCAGGTAACTTCCAGGAACCATTAGCACAACATCTCACAGGAAAGCTTTTGCTTCTGGGTGTGTGTCTAGCTGGCATCCTTTTTGGGTCACCACACTGTTCAGTCCCTCTTTGCACACAGATTGCACAGTGAACTCTGTCCATAAGAGTGCAATATACACCTTGCAGGGCAACAAAGGTATCCTCCATTGTTTCCAATGGAGGTGGGGAAATGCCTTGTGAGCAGAAGCAGAAATTCCTGCACTGCCTGTTAAAATTTTGTTTGCCAGCACCCCCTAGCACAGCTTAGAGGAAACTGTGGCCATCACCCCACCCCTTTATCCATGCTATGACATTGGTATGTCAAGTTAACCCTCTTTCCTTTAGTGGTTAGTTGTAAGGCAAAATTCTACGATAAATTTAATTTCAAGATCTTTTTAACTGAAAGGTTTTTATTTTTCTTGAATGCAGCTGATTGGTGTACATTTTTAAGGGGACACAGACACAGGCAGGGGTGGCCTTTGCACTAGGCAGATCTAGGTGATTGCCCAGAGTACCAGAAGGCCGGGGGATGCCAGGGGCAACAACACAGAAATCCAAGTGGCATCTCTGCCCCCAGAATTGTCACTCAGGGCCTTCTTACTCAGCCTGCTTTCCCCTGCCTTTGCCCTCATGAGGGAGGTAGGGCTGCCATTGCCAAGCTCCTCATCAATGTGACTTGCAGGGAAGTAGAACTTCCTTCTATTCTGCCCAGCTCAGGCAGCTCAGGGTACAACTGAGTCTATGAATGCTGAGACTGGGCAAAGCATCTCAGGATGCACCCAAGTGTGAAGGCCCGGAAAAAAACTGAAAAAATTCGGGGAAAAAATGGGTTTTTTCCATTTTTTTCCTGAAGCCTTTTTGTTTTTTTCCGAAAAATTGGAAAAATTGAAAAAAGAAAAGAAAAGAAAAAAAATTGATTATGGAATGTTTTATTTTAACATGATGAATAAAATATTTTAAGACCAGGTGTTCAAATATTTTCCACATCATTTCTAATATATATATATATGGTATCAGATTGATGTAATTTCTGTGCACTGAGGACAAGCAAGTCCTAGGTTACAAACTGAACTCTCCAATGCAAGAACAAGATGCATTTCTTCCTTTAGGAGGTGCGATTGTCAGAAGAAAATAAAAAAGTTTCAGTTTTGTTTTTGCATGTGGGTGGGTATTCTGTAATAATTGTTTGGATACACTATATTTTTAATATGCTAGTTGTGATAATTTCATGCCAAGTAAAAATGTCAAGTAATCATATTTTATGTTCCTAAAGTAACAGAATGACTTTCAAACTAGAAAAGACAAAAGAAATGCTAATGTAGCATTCCGGGGGAAAAAAAGGTTTTTTCCGAGCTTCAAAATTTCCGGAAATTTTACATCTCTACCCAGGTCCATGCAAGCCTGGCTCCCCAGCTCCCAAGTCCTCTGGAAGAGGGAGAAGGGAGTTGAAAGAGCTGCCTCAGACTCCTTATCTTGAAAACCTCCTGCTCTTTACACACAGTGAGAGATGGAAGGGGGGTGGAGAGGCTTCAGCCAGCTCAGCTCATCGGGAGGCAAGAGAAGCCAGAGCTCTGGCTTGGACCTGGGAAGAAAAGTAGGAAGTAGTGTGGCCTGATGACAGTGGAAGAGAGAAAGAAACAAGCCAGCTGTTGCTCTGGGAAAGGCCTCCACCAGTTGCAAAAAATGGGAGCCCCTGCAGTGAAACACAACCCAGCACACAAGGAGCTATGGCTTGCCAAGAAGACTCCAGCCTCCAAGACATTCAAATGAATTCAGGCAACTGGGAAAGGGGAGGGGTGGAGCTGGCCACTACCTGGCTTAAGACACCAAAAGAACCTTGGACCAGCCCTGGGCATATGGGTTATTTTAAATTGTTTTTCCTTTGATTCACAGAATCTCAAATTTGGAATTATCAAATTAAAAATGCTCCATTTACTGAGCTGAAGCACTACCGACATCAAAAGTTGCCGATCAATACCAGTCTCCTTGTCTACACTTAACACAGCAAATTACCACATTTTAAAGGTTTCCTTGCTGCTAACATTTTCAGCTGTCTATTTTTTCATGTCAATGGCACACATTTGCAAAATGCTCTGCAGTTGCATTTTTATAAGTATAGGAAACATAGGGAAAATTTGGCTTCCAGCAGTTAAACATGTTTTATGTAGCCTTTATTTTATTTTATACAATGTCAGGTCTTTATGATGTACATTAAACAATAACCAATGTGTATTGTAAGTATTAAAATATATTTTTAAAAAATCTCCTGCTCTTGTGATCTAGAAATGGCATCATTACCAATATCAACAGATGGACATTTTTCACTTTATATC
>NW_015160292.1:78001-102892 GCF_001447785.1 Gekko japonicus
AAAACCATCTAAGGTAATTGTTATTGAGCATTTTTTTCATTCGTGGGTACTTAATCTACTGCCCATAAATTTGATTGGGTGCCCTCAAATTCTATTATGGGAAAGGAAGGAAAAATGTTATTTCTCTTCACTTCCTTCATAACATGTTAAAACGTCTTTAGGAACTTCCATTAGTCATCTTCTTTTTTCCAAACTGAAATCCTCCAAAGACTTTAGCCTTATTTGTAGATAGTGTTCCAACCAGTGTTCCCTCTAAGCTGAGTTAGTGTGAACTACCGTACAGTTTTTTAGCCTCCGGCTCACAGATTTTTGTCTTAGCTCAGGAAGGATGGTTCCAGAGCACACTAATTTATACACCTATATAAAAATATTTCACACCTTTCCTAATGGCAAGAGGTATAGCAGAATCAGAAACTGGAGCAAAGAAGCATAATGAGCTAAAAATTGGTTTCACATCACTTGTAGGAAATGTACATGTTTCAGCTTGTGGTGCAATTTCTGAGGAACATCTGTCTCCTTTTATGTTCTATTGTTGTTCCATCTACTGTAAAGACAAGCCATGAAGCTCCTGGAGCACTTAGAGTGAAGTTGTTCTTTTGAATCCATCCCTCTCTCCTATTTTTGCTTGGAAGTAGGCAGGTTTATTTTCATGATATTTAATGACATTTTAGAGTCCTACATAAGGTTTATAATAGCTGTGAGGTCTTCCTGTATCACTCCTGGCACTTCTCCCCTCTGCCATGGTCCCAGGGATGCTAAGGTCTCAGAACAGGGAGGGCTGGGATTACTTCACCCCTGAAAGCTTGCTCCCAGTCTCTGTCACTCTTTCTCTCTGGTGTGGACCTTAGACCAGCATTCCTCCTCAACCTCTGCTGTTGTCCCCTTTTATTTTTGTTCCCACCTGTCTGTTCCTTCCCTCCCTCTTCTAGTCCCTTGAGTGAGTGGTGGATTCTCTTGTCTGTCTCCTCTCTCTACCTTTCCCATTGGTCAGCATTCCTCCTCAACCTCTGCTGTTGTCTCCTCTCTCTACCTTTCCCATTGGACCTTCTTTGTTCCCACTTAAACCCCTCTGCCTTAGCTCCTCCCTTGTGTCTCCTCCTCCTGTCTGTCCTTCCTGTTGTGCTTGGGTGTGGCTGTGCTCACTGTCTTCCCTTGGTGCCCCTGGAGTTCCCATCTCTGCTTCCCCGCTCCCTCTTCCAACTTTCCTTGGCCTGGCCTTGTGGAGGCTCCTGGTTCGAGGCCTCAGGAGTCCTGCCCTGTAATTCATTCAGTAGCCAGGGCAGGGTCTGTGGGTCCCTGGGAGGTGGGGCACCATTCCTCGATGATATGGGGAGGCAAGGCAGCCCTTTTGCTAATGTTTCTCCCAACATCCACTTCCCCATGGCTGGGGTGAAGCATTGTCCGGGGCCTGCCTGGTTCCTCATGGCTGGCTCAGGAATGCTTGAAGCTGGTTGCGGATTCCTGTGCAGCATGGAAGCCCTTTGCCAGGGCTCTGCCTTGTGCTCCCTCAGCATGGCCCACCACTTCCCCCAATGTCTTGCAGTTTTGGGGGAGCCTGGAGTCGGACAATAGCATACCCATGCTTCAGAGGCAGTTGTTTGCTGGAAAAATTAGAAAGTTGTGATTTGTTCTTTGCTGTGGTACCTCATGATCTGCTTTTCCATCAACAGATTTCCTATGAGACTTGTGGAGTACCTTTTTTCTCCTCTTGTTTCCCTACCAATCTGCTGAGAAGTGCTGATATCATCTGAGAGGCTCATCAGTAACACAAAGAGCACATTCTTTCCCTCTCCAGTCAAGCCCCATCGCTAGACATTTTTGGGTGGGGGGCCCATGCCCTCATGCCCCCAGTGTGGTGATTTCACTTCTGATGTCACCCAGAAGTGGATGCCTCTCCTTCTCCATGAGTGCATGAAGCAGGCAGGCAGGCAGGCAGGCAGGCAGGCAGGGGAACAGGTGAGCTCTTCTCCCCCTCTCCTCTCCCTCTGCCTCTGTCCTGGCACAGAGGCAGCAGGGAGGCAGAATGGCCTGACCCAGCATCTCAGCATCTCACTGTATCAGTGCCAGGGCAGCAGGAAGGAGCTTGCTGTCTGATGACCTGGTGTCTGCCTGCCCCACCACCACCACCACTGGGCAGGCTTCCTGCAGAAGTGCGCTGGAGTACTGGATGGCTGTTGGTGCAATGTGCCTTGCTCATGCTGGCAGGTTAAGCCACAACCAGCCCCACTCCTCTGTCTCTGGGGTCCTGATCACCCTATTGGGCTAGGGAAGCAGTTGAAGGCTGCAGGGAGTGGGCCATTAGCTACGCTAGCAAGGGAAATCTGGGGTGGGCCATTATCTACGCCTTGTTTGCATGCATTAGATCCTCCACTAAATCCTGTTAGTGGAAATTTCAAGAACAGGTGGGACTAGGAGGCACACTTCTTTTTCTTCCTGCTTCACAGTGCTTAGGTATGGGGAGATGCTAAGTTAAATAACACTGGTTCTTCTAGTTATGCCCTAACCAAGTGGTAGGCAGAATTAGTGCAGGTGAGGTTTATCAAGTTAATTAGATGGACAAATACTCTGAGGCATCTGTGAATGAGGGAAACTAATCAGATCTTTCACTGCAGGTTGACCAATCCAAGTGCTAAAGCAGGGAACTTTCTCAGTGTTGAACACCATCATCTCAACCCACATAATAGGGTTGGCAACTTGTAAAATGGTCCCTCTAGCTGTCTGTTTGATCCACAGCAACGATCAGGTGATGTTATTGAGCTCCATGTCATGAAAAACTTCAACTGCCATTTTCTGCTGATTAAATCTCTGCTGCCCTGACCTGGATAGCCCAAACTAGCCTGATCTCATCAGATCATGGAAGCTAAGAGCCTGGTCAGTATCTGGAAGAGAGATCTCCAAGGAATACCAGATCCATGACATGGAGGCAGGCAATGACAAACCACTTCTGAATGTCTCTTGCCTTAAAGACCCTATGAAGTCACCATAAGACAGCTGTGACTTGATGGCAATATACATATACATCTCTGTTAAAGGGCAATCTTACCAATACCCGTGTATAGGGACTGCTGAAAATCATCTCTTGGCACAGTTTTGGTGTTCAGGCAAAGAAAAGCAAAATATGGCTAAAGAACCACTCCAAGCATTGAGACATGCCCCTTTGGTAGCCTCAGAAAATCTGTATTAATAAACAGTGTTAATAATTGCAGTTCTGTGACCAAATAAGTTCTGAAAAATTTATTACTGTCTTGCATCTTCATTTTATAGTGTGTGGTAGTAAATGGCTACCTGCTCCTTTCCTCTTCTCCTCTTGCAATGCTTAGGGTGCCCTTGAGTTCCAGGGCAGAAATCCCTATTGGTGCATCTGTGTATAAAGCAGCCCCTTAAAATGAGGCAGCTCATAGGGCTTTTTTTTTGTCAGAATGTTTCAGGAAATGTTCAAGGTCTAAATGGAGGTAGTGAAATCACTACAGCAGTGTACACATACAGTGATGCAGTGCACATCACTGATGCCCACTTTAAATACTAACCTTGTTGCATAGAACCCCACCATCACCACCAAAATGGGAGTGGATGGGATGAGTTTTAAGTACGATGTGATCACTGTGAACTTTAAAAAGGGGGGGGGATTTGTGTTTGTACATTCAATGTAGATTTTGCTGTGGATTGTGCATCAGCAACTAAAGTCTGAGCTTCTGTACAAGATACAGAACTGTCAATTTTATTCATACTTTCCCAAGAATGTGCAATTAAAGCACCATTTCATCACTTCCTTTTAGTATAATACAGATGTTTTAGTATAATACATTTAATTTACCATTTCAGTTTTCACACCCAGTTCTCAAAAATGTGCAGTTAGAAGTTAATTGCTTGAGTACATTTGCTACAGCATAATGCAAAATGTAATTTACCATTTAAAGCACATATTGTACAGTGGGGCTTTTATGTTAATAATAATTCAATTTTTTGCATTCTTTGACCTCTCCAAAATATTTGCTTTTGTTACTTGATATAAGGAAACAACATCTACATCATTTCCTTTGTAAGCCAGTCAAAGCTAACTCAAAGCTAAATTATACATACTTATCATATAAACACATGTAAAATATGAATAAATATAAACAAGTTGTAGAAGCAAAAACAGCTATAGTTATCATTTCTGTATATACTTCTAGAAATATATTTTTAATGTTCTGAAGGATGCATGCATTTTTTAAATGAAGAGATTGGATGGAGAGGAGAAAAGAGCAGGTCGAAGAAAGGGCAAGTTAATGACAGGATACCTACTGCTTAGTCAAACTCATTATAGTTTTTGAAAAGATAGATAGATAGATAGATAGATAGATAGATAGATAGATAGATAGATGGTGGATGGATGGATGGATGGATGGATGGATGGATGGATGGATGGATGGGAAAACTGACATCACAGCAATGCAGCAACATCACTTCCAGCACAAATCTAGAAGTGACATCAGCTCATTGGTTTGACAATCTAAGATGCCACCAAAACTCCATAGTAAAGAGTTTTGATGAAATCCTAGATTGTTGCACTGACATGCTGATATCATTTCTGGGTTTCTGACAGAAGTGATATCACAGTGTTGCTGCAAACAGTATGAATGCCCCCAGTCTCCAAAACACCTGCTGGTTGCAAACACTTGGAATTCCAAAAAACAACATCTGTGACAAAAATAACGAAGAGTCAATAAAGATAAGTTGCAAAAATGTTTACTGTAGTAATTTATGTAGAAAACTTTCTTCTATTATCACTCACACACTAACGAATACTGAGCAATGAACAATTTGTTTCACAATATTTGCTTTATCTGAGCGTGTAGCAATCCCAGTTCTTATCAATCAGTACTTATCAACTCCTGAAGGAAACATTCCATGTTGACTCTCTAATAATGGAACCCAAGGTTCCATTTAGACCTTGAACATTGTGAAGACCTTGGGTTGCATGATTAGAGAGTCAATCACCCATGCCTGGAGTAGCCCAATGGCAGTGAGCCAAGGTACGGTAGGAGGAGTGAGGAGGAGATAAAGGGGAGACTGTGGTGTACCCCATCGCTTGCACACAGGCTCGGCCAAGTCAGTGGCCATTTCCCTGTGTTAGTTTCATTCAAAGAACTGAACAAGGAGGATTTAAATGAAAGGCACTTACAGGAGGCTACTGCACAGCTGCAATAGGGCAATTGCCCCCCCATGCACACACGTGATGTGATGTTCCCACCCAAATTAAGCAAAAAACTGTGGGTTTTGTTCAAGATGCAGAATGCATACACAAAATACACAATAAATATACCAGAGAAAAAAGAATGGTGCAGAAGTGCAGGCACACAAAAAAGTTAGTCTTAAAGGTTCTACTGCTCAAATTCTCCGGAGTAAGCACAGTCAGCTGTATGTGCAGAAAGGAATATTGTCTTTGAATATCTACACAGTATAATATGCCTGAGACACTCCCTGCCACTTTTGGCATGCAGAGGTATGTTATCCCTCAATATGAATGCTTCAATAAGCCAACCTTGCTAAAAGCCACTGATAATTGAGTGGCAGCCATTTCTGCATCCAGATGCATGCTGCCTTTTAAGTGAGCTGTGGGGTTTTTTTTACATCAACACTGCAATGTTGGTACATTGTAGAATGTAGGTTGAATGTAGAGACAGTGGCTTGCCTCAAACCATCCATATCAACCATACCATCCATGGCTATGGAAAACAGGGTATAAGACCCTGGCCAGGTCCCTAACATATCCACAAACAGGAGGAGGATGCAACACTAATAAAATCCCCAGAAGAAGAAGAAGATGGAGGAGGAGGAGAAGAAGAAGAGGAGGAGGAGATTGGATTTATACCCCGCCCTTCACTACCCAAAAAAGTCTCAGAGCAGTTTACAATCTCCTTTCCCTCCCCCTCTCCACAACAGACACCCTGTGAGGTAGGTGGGGCTGAGTGAGCTCTGGCAGAAACTGCTCTTTTTCAAAAACAGCTCTGTCAGAACTATGGCTTGCCCAAGGTCATCCAGCCAGGTGCAAGTGGAGGAGTGGGGAATCAAACCTGGTTCTCCAGGATTAGAGTCCGTGCACTTAACCAGTACACCAAACCAAAATGTGAATATGAGGGAAGATGGCACCTGTAAAATCCCTACCAAAAGTGAGTATGCCACAATGGGAAAATCGTCCTCAGGTACAATAGTACAGTGGTAGCACATTATGATATGTGAATGCAGTCAAAAATCCCCAGCCAAAATGTTAAACTGGTATAACACAACCATTTCCATCCATTTTGCTTTATATTTGTATAACTAGCACCTTCTGACATGGATGGCCCAGGGTAGCCTGATCTTGTCATATCTTGGAAGCTAAAGCAGGGTTGGCCCTGGTTAGTATTTGAATGGGAGACCATCATGGAAATCTATGGCTGCTACACAGAGGCTGGCAATGGCAAACCATATCTGTTCATCTTTTTTCCTTGAAAAACCCTATGGGGTTGCCATTAGTTGGTTGTAGTAGAAAAGAGCAAGAGTCCAGTAGCACTTAAAGACTAACAACATTTGTGGCAGGGTATGAGCTTTCATTTATTTATTTTATTTTATTTATTATTAAATTTATACCCCGCCCTTCCCCGTAGGGCTCAGGGCGGCTAACACCTTGGAGAATTTTGGGGTGGAGCCTGAGTGGTGGGTGTGGCCTTCTGACAGACTTCCGGTGATGTCAGGGGGTGTGGCCTTCTGTCACTTCCGGTGATGTCAGGGGGCGTGGCATATGCTAATGAGTTATGCTAATGAGTTATGCTAATGAGCTCCGGCAGCTCTTTTTCTACAACAAGACCCCTGAGCAAAATAATAGTTCTATAAAATACACACTAATAATTGCCCAGGGTTCCTGAATGTTGAATTAGATATGTGTCTCTTTGGAAAGTCATATATGGTAGCCTGATCCTTTCCTATGTTCTACTGCCATTTTTTTTTAATTTAAGGAAGGACATATGCCAACACTATATGCACACACCTTATATTGATAAATATACAGTTTAATCTTGTGTATGCATGTATTAATATTTTAAAATGAAAAAAATCATTCTTATTAATGTTTAGTGCATAAAGATTTGTTTCTTTCATAGCCACTCTTTCATGGATCAAAGAGATACTTTCTCCTCTCCAACAAAACTCAGTGGCTTCGATCCATTGATGTACAAGCAGAAACACTGACTTAGCACAGTTCTGTTTGTGCAAGATCTTACAGAACAGCAGCACTTTCCTTATTATATATTACAGTGCCCAGAAATTGGTTACACAAGATCTTGTGCAAGCAGAAACCTAAGTGGGCACAAGCAGCTACAGCATTGTCCAGGATCCAAATCATTGTGAGAAAAAGGCCTGAGAATGCCTCCTGTTTGTGAGACCAGTAGTTTAATATTTAAGTAAATTTCATAAGGCCATGTATTATGTGTTCTAAGGTCAGTGGAGAGGAGGACAGGTAAGGTCTTTATTCTAATATGCTCACTGCCTATCAGTCTGCTAATTGGAAAACTCTGCCATATTTCAGCAATTAGGCAGACAAAGTAATGTCCATGTAGGTTTGAATCGGTACTACTCCTACATGACATCAATTGTCATGCAGCATTTACTGATTAACACTGTAGAGAAAGCATTATAGGAGAGCAAAGGGGCAGCACACACTGAATTAGCACCCATCAAGAAGCAATAACCCGCTAGAAGTTATTATGCTGACATTTCAGTATCATGAAGATACTTGGGGGGAGGGTGATTGGAGCATATACAGTATTAAAAGTAGATGCTGCTGATTAATTTTGGAACTTTAGTAGGTGGAACAGCAAATAATAGCAGACATTATTTCTCTATTCATTGCTACAGACGCTTATTCAACATTGTTGTTAGTTGCTGAAATAATGTCACAATGAGGAGCTGCATGGAAAAGGATAAGCTTAGCTTGAGATGTTCTGGGTGTTCACAATCCCCTTCCATGTTTCATTTTAAAACTGATTATGACCTAACATAAAATAGGAATAACTGAGCCACTATTAAGCAGCAGCTGGACAAACACTTGTCAGAGATGCTTTAGGCTGATCCTGCATTGAGCAGGGGTTGGACTAGATGGTCTGTATGGCCCCTTCCAACTCTGTGATTCTATGTGATTCTATTGTAAAATGTCAAATGCCCTGAATGCCAAGTGTATTATTTGCTGGCATTGCATGAGTCAAAACTGCTTGCTTTCACTAACCATAGTTAAATCAAAGATGAAATTGGCTATACAGTCTAATTGAATTAATAGAAATGTATGCAGAAAAATGTAAGGAGCTGCGGTGGCTCAAGTGGTTAAGACACTGAACTGCAGGCTGTGGAAGGTCATTAGTTCAGCACTTCAAGACCCGAGTTGCCGCATGACGGAGTGAGCTCCCGTCTCTAGTTCCAGCTCCTGCCAACCTAGCAGTTCGAAAGCAAGAAATTGCAAGTAGATAAATAGGTACCACTTTGGTGGGAAGGTAACAGCATTCCGTGCGCCTTGGTGTTTAGTCATGCCGGCCACATGAGCACGGAAACATCTTCGGACAGCGCTGGCTCTTCGGCTTTGAAACGGAGATGAGCACTGCAACCCTAGAGTCGGACTCGACTGGCTTTCGAGCAAAGGAACCTTTACCTTTATGCAGAAAAATAACCTGCTCATTGTTTCTGTCCATTGGGCTACTTGAACATGGCATGGTGAAGAGCTGCATACTTATGAGATAAAAATCCATCTGGTTTAAATTTCAATTGATTCAACAAATGTACAACAGACCAAGCCTATGCAGGTTGACTCAAAAGAAAATTGTTTGAGGTTCAGTGAGACGGACTCCCAAGTTCCTGTGCCAGATAACTAATCATTGTCCCTCTGTAATAACTACAGTCATGTTGAAAAGTGCCATCAAGTTGCAGCTCACATAGGGTTTTTAAGGCAAGAGATGAGCAGAGATGGTTTGCCATTGTCTGCCTCAGCATAGCAACCCTGGACTTCCTTGATGGTCTTGCATACAAGTATTAACCAGGACCGACCCTGCTTAGCTTCCAGGATCTGATGAAATCAGGCTAGTCTGGACCAAGCTTTGATTTAGTTAGTTAGATAGATATTACCCACTATTATGTCATCAATTGGGAAGAGCCCTTGCACATTTAATGGCTAGATCCTTGCATTCTGAGCATGCAAGCAGAGAACAGTAAAAGAGCAAGTCCAGCTTTCTCTTTCTTTCTTTCTTTCTTTCTTTCTTTCTTTCTTTCTTTCTTTCTTTCTTTCTTTCTTTCTTTCTTTCTTTCTTTCTGTTCAGGAGATCTGAGTTTTTAAACAAGAATGTAACATTCTTAATCGATGACACTGCGCATGTATTTTGCCACTTAAATGTAGGTATTTTACTGGAATCAAGAAGCAGAGTGGTTTGGCTCTTACTTTACATTTGAAGGGCATTTTTGAGAATGTATACCCAGTTGACAACTAAGGTTAAAAATGCATGGCAGTTTTTTGCAAGATTCAGCTGTAGTGTAACACAGCAAGCAGAAAAACCATCAGACAATCTGACACTATTTATCACAACTGTAGCCTGTTCAGAGAGGCCCTACAGTGAATCAGAGAACAGTGGCAGGTCAGGATTAAAGTACACTGACAGCTGCATGTAGAGAACTTGTACAGTGTCTGTGTATACCTGGATCAGACTGACATCAACTGTCTACTGCTTCAGGAATTGTCCTCTGTTGTTTTTTTTAAAACAACAACAACATAAGTAAAGGAAATATTCAGAAAGGTGTGGAGTTCTAATAACATTTTGGAGGAAAGGTCACTGTAGCGATGTTTCTAAAATCAAAACCTATAATGGCTTTGGAGCTTCAGGCATTTTTCAAGAAGTTAATTCATGGTAAATATATACTCTTCTGGTAGTGGCATTAAAACAGCAATGGAATGCTTTGTTTACCCCAGGATGCCTTTTTTCTTTTTGAAATTGGCTTTAATAAATTATCACAAGAAAGGATTATTACAGCTCTGAATAACAATAAACAAGAGTAATATGCTTCAGGGTAGGACGTGGTTTTGTTCCACTTAGATATGCAGTATTAGCAACTACAAAGCAATTCCATATTTCATTATTCTGCAAAACTATGGATTGGACAGAGGGACAAAAATGACAGAGGAATCTGCTGGAAAACTTTCAAAATCCATGTCAAATGCAATTCACAGTGCTAATAGCATGGATGCCAAATTCTTTTTCACAGGGCTTTTTTTCTGGGGGAATGTGCCGGAACAGAGTACCGGCACCCCTTTGACAAAATTCTTTTTAAAATATTTAACATTTCACGAGCTTTCAGTGTACAGATTGAAAACTTAATTTCCCTCTTGAGAGTTCTGGCACCTCTTTTTCCGAAAAGAAAAGAAAGGTCACATCCAGTGTTCCCTCTAAGCTGAGTTTGTGTGAGCTGGCTCACAGTCTTTTAGCCTCCAGCTCACAGATTTTTGTCTTCGCTCAGGAAGGATGGCTCCAGAGCACTCTGATGGGTGCAGTAGCCAAATCGCTCGCTCACAACTTTAATGCCAGTAGCTCAGAAAGTAGAATTTTTGCTCACAGGACTCCACAGCTTAGAGGGAGCACTGTGTCACATCCCATTCAGATCAAGTTTGCGCCTGCTTAGCATTAATAATGCTGCACATATTTGGGTGCGTTCAGATGCGCCGTTTGATCTGGTGCCGTGACAGTTCAGCGATGGATTTTATCTGCACGATCACACAGTCAAAACCTGCCTCCCGTCCCCAGCCGTTGGTTTCCGACTCAAAACCGCTTTAACCCGGAGTATTTTGTTACCAGGGCCCAACGTGGTGTTTTCTCAGCTCTCCCCTTTAAAGCCACATTTTCCCCCTGTGTGATCACTCCTCAGGTGTCAAGCCACTTCCAGTTTAAACCCTCTCCCCGCTCGAAAGCTGCCTGAGGCTTCCGCTTTTTGCCCACCATTTTTTAAAGCGTCAGCGGTGCGCACATAGGCAGAGCTCCGCTACCGTGTTTAGAAAACCGACATTTAAACGGTCACTTGTTTTAGAGTTTAGATGAGTTCGGGATCTCACGGTGGCCATTTTCGGGTCAAACGTTTAAAGGGAAGTCTTTTGTTGGAGGGGTTGGATTGATCCGCCCTGGCGGTTCTGCGCATGCACCATGGTAGTTCCGCCCTCCCATTCTATGAATGAGCCCCTATGTGCATGCGCAAACTGAGGAAAAAATTTAAAAACCCGCCAACACACGCTCTCATGCATCGGTAGTGTAGACGCCAGGGAGCGACATGACTGCGCAGTGAGATGGGATAAGGGAGGTACGGAGTTCCAGAACCTCTTTGACAAAATTCTTTTTAAAATGTTTAAAAGTTAATGAGTTTTCAGTATACAGATTGAAAACTTCATTTCCCTCCTGAGAGTTCTGGCACTCCCCCCCCTTTTTAAAAAAATTCACTCAAAATACTGCTTGGGATCATGTTTTCCATATCCTTCTGTCTGGCATTGTCAGCAGGGACTGTGGTGCACTACATTTAGTGTGCCCCATTGCCCCCCCCAGCTGGAATAACGAGGCAGACAACAGTTTGGAGTAAACAAGGGCCACTTTATTAACTATTTAACATAACATTGCGGCAAGGGACCAGCTAAGCGAGCACGGAACAGGCAAGGCAGGTGTCATTCCCCTGACCAACCTCCTTGCCCTTTTCTTGGGCAGGTCACCCAGCTCCAGTCTTGAGCCATCAGTCTGGCTCACCACCAACAACCCAACAAAACGCTCCCCGCGCCTACCCCTGAAGCCTGACAACTTGCAGAGAGGAGCATACCCTAAGAGGTTCCCAGAGGAGGTGATCACCATTCCCCACCCTGGACCTGAAAATCCGAAGGCAGTTCCTGATGACCCCTGTTCCCTAATGGGGAAATTGCTGTAAGGTGCTCACCGGTTCTGGTTGCTTACCCACACCAACCTGCCACAGCCAAGACCAAGCCTCTGCTTTGGTCTTTGCTCCCACTAAAAGGCCAAGGCTGAGGTAATCCCTTGCCGCAAGTCCTACAAAAAGTACCCATTGCCCTTGTCAGATAGGTGCACCCCGTCAGCCCTATACAGGTTTTGGAACTTGACCCATATACCGGGGTGTGGCAGAAATTGCCCTAGACCACCCTCTATAGCCTTTCTCCTCTGGTGGTTGGCTGTATGCCTTGCGGGGTCTCCCCAATAGTGCCATACCTGGCGGGGCAGAACAACTGACCCAACTATCTGCACTCTGGGCCATCTTGCTCTTATCAATGCAAGGTTGGCCTCTGCTTGTAACACCAGGGCCTTGCCCTTCATGGCAAGGCAGAGTAGCTGTCCAGACTATCTGCACTCCAGGCCACCTTGCTCTTATAATAGGAAGGTCAGCCCCCACTTGTAGCACCATGGACTTGTCCTTCATGGTGAAGAAGAATAGCCAACCAGACTATATGCACTCCAGGCCACCTTGCTCTTATCATCGCAAGGCCTGCCTCCGCTTTCAACACTAGGCTGCAGCACCTGAAAAAGAACTTAAAAACTTAAACATAACATTAAACTTAGCAATCCTGCACGTATCCCTCACACCATCTTGTAGCCTTCGCCCACAGCCCGCATAGCTAAATACTGGTGTAAGGCCTGCACGGGGCATAATTCCATTCCAGAAAAACTCTCCCAATCTTCCTTCAAGTGTCTTCCTTATACAGAAGACACCCTTCTTCTCCTCGTACCCAGATGCCAGACATTGGTATAGCCAGACCTGCCTCAAACCTGCTTCCTCACAAAAGGACAGGAACCACTAACCCCATTGTATGAATCCAAAAATTCTTTCCATACAAAGAGGTCATCTCTTATACCCCCGGTGACCCTAGTCCTACAGTGCAGTAGGTGCAAGCCCTTCATGAACCCCTATGGTTTCCTAACAAATGTCCAGCCAGGGGCCTTCAGCGTTCTCTTAAGCAAGGGGAATTCCTAGCTCAGTAAAATGTGCATGGCCCCTATCTTTCTTTCCTGCCAACAGGAAGTCATCAAGATAATGGGCAGTGCTGCATAATCCTGTCCTGTAACGTGAGGCCCATTCCAAAAAGGAACTGAACCTCCCAAAATCAGCACAGGGAAGGGCCCTATCCATGTAAATTTGCCCTCGAAAGCAAAGCCGAACAGCTCATAATCAGCTAGGTGTACAGGGAGGAGATGGAAGGAGCATGGCCGAAAGATAGTTTTTTGGAACCGAATCCATGTGCACAAATTATCTTTTAGTCAGAGCCAATTTTAGATTTTGTTTTAGGGTAAATGTTAATGAGACTTTCCTTGGGTACAGTATGATAAAAAGTAGGATAAAAAAAATGTATTCTATTCCTGGAATCCCATCCCACCTCAACCATAACCTGAATGCAATTTTTATAGGTTTGTGAAATTAGTTTGATCTTATTTGGACAAAACAATCTGATTAGTAGGCCTAAGCAATTTTCATGTCAAAGTAATCATGTGACAAATGATGCCCGTTCTGAATGGCATCTTATGTGGAAGTGACATGTGGTGTGGTCTTGAGAAGATCCTCAGTAGATTGCTGTCATGTATCCTTGGGTTCTTGGTTCTGGAAAGTGAGGCTGAGAATGAATAAATAAGATGATACTTTGTCAGCTCATTGAGCTGGTTCACACATATGTATGCATCACTTGATTTTTTGACACATTGTTATTGTACACTTGACAACTGACAGCTGAATGTGTGTGAACTGGCTCCACTGAATACATATGTTTGATGGAGGAGTTATATAACATCTTATTCAACAAGCAAGCAGAGTCAAGATCAAACCACATTCGCTAACAATAGAAACTGGCCTTCTTTCTAGTGAGCAAAGTTTGAAGCCTTTCCCCATCCTAAACTCCTTCCATCGACTTAAGCAGCTACTCTTCCAGTGTAGGAAAAGACCCTTATGCTGGAGGAAGACGTCAGACTTTTTTGAGCACACTGGTAGGATACAGATCATTCAGAAGAGCAGTTATTATCACTACGGTTTGTAAAGCCTACACTACTACACCCCACCCCCACATACTCAAACTTAGCACCAAAGGTTTGGGTAAACAGGGTTTTTTTCTAGTGCTTCAACAGCACTGAAATTTTAGAGATGCTATCTGTAGAAATTAGATTCCTAGACATTGTAAATGACTGTACACTGGAACAGCTGGTCACAGAGCCAACCAGAGTGGTAGTGATCTTGGCTTCTGAGTGGGTCTCAATACCTGGTGAGAGACATAGAGGTTGTTATACCAATTTGGGAACAGGGACCACAATGCTAATAAATTCAGCATCCATGGAAAACTACTCCTAAAGTCCAAAACTGTAACATTTGATATCAAAAGTGAGAACTTTACAAATTGAGGGGAATAGTAAAAAGGAAGCTGAAGGGGAAACACAAGAGAGTCAAATCCTTAGAGAATGCTTGGAATCGATTAAAAACCATGCTAGTTAAATCCCAAATATAATGCATTCCACAGGCACTGCCAAGTCTAAAAGAAAGCCTGTGTGGTTAACAACACAAATCAAGGAAGCTATAAAAAGTAAAGAGTCTTCTTTCAAAAAATCGAAGGTCTGCCACAATGAATTGAATGGGGGGACAGGACCACAGACTCTGGCAAAATAAATGTTAAGGCATGCAAAAAGAGATTTTGAGGAATGGGTTGCAAAAAGCATCAAGACAAACAATAAACATTTTAAGATATATTTTAAAAATATTTTTAAAAAAACATTTTGACAAGGTACCTCACTGAAGACTCCTGACAATTTAGCAGTCATGAGATAAGAGCATAGGTTCTGTTATGGATAGGAAGCAAAGAGTAGGAATCAATGGACAGTTTTCAGAATGGAGGGAGCTAAGCAGTGGGGTCCCACAAGGATCAGTATTAGGGTTGGTACTATTTAATTCTTCAATAATCTGGAAATAGGGGTGAGTAGTGTGGTGGCCAAGTTTGTAGATAACACAAAATTATTTAAGATGGTGAAAACCAAGGCTGACCGTGAAGACCTCCAAGAGGACCTCCACAAACTGGCAGAGTGGGCGACAATGTGACAAATGAAGTTCAATGTGCATAAGTGTAATGTGAGGCACATTGGGGCAAAAAGTCCCTATTTCAGGTATAGGCTAATGGGATCTGAACTTGCTGAGACTGAGAGGAAAATATCTTGGGGTTGTAGTGGATAGCTCAATGAAAGTGTCAACTCCATGTGGTGCAGCAGTGATGGCCACAGGAATAAACAGATTTCAAAAGGGATTAGATAGATTCATGGAGGATGTCTATCAATGGCTACTAGCCATGGTGACTGAGGGCACTAATCCTCTGAATTCCAGAGCCAGGAGGCAACATCAGCCTCTATGCTGGTTGGCCACTGCATGAGACAGGATGCTGGACTAGATAGATTATTGGTCTGATCCAGCAGGGCTCTTCTTATGTTCTTACATGATATTTGATCACTATTCATTCATGCCATTCACCAGCCACGTTTTTTTGTTCATTCTCGTACAATTCAGTTCCATATTATAGGCCCTGTTTCACATGGCATTTGTTAATGCAGGTCCTATAATCGCCAGCACAGCCTTTTCTATGGTCCCATTTTCACCAGTGGTGGGAGAACTTGTTGGATCAAGTCATTGTATGCTGAAGGTCCCAAGTTCCATCCCTGATACATCTAGCCAAAGAACTGAAGGTAGCAAGTTTGGGAAGAGACCTTTTTCTTTTTGATACCCCAGGGAGCTGTTGTCAGACAGGGCAATGCTACTGAGGTAGCAGTACTAATGGTATCAAATAGCCTTTTATGCACAAATGAAAGTGGCACATTTGTTAGCCGAATTGCTCTTTAGGAGAGACAATTGGAACAGTTTAATAATCGGGATTCAGGTCTATGTATACGCAGGATGGGCTGTACATAAGAACATAAGAACATAAGAGACGCCAATGTTGGATCAGGCCAAAGGCCCATCCAGTCCAACACTCTGTGTCACACAGTGGCCAGAAATACCAGTGCCATCAGGAGGTCCAGCAGTGGGGCCAGGACATTAGAAGCCCTCCCACTGTTGACCCCCCCCAAGCACCAAGAAGACAGAGCATCACTTGCCCCAGAGCCCCTAGCTATACCTTGTGGCTAATAGCCACTGATGGACCTCTGCTCCATATGCTTATCTAATTCCCTTTTGAAGCCATCCATGCTTGTAGCACCCACCACTTCCTGTGGCAGTGAATTCCAAGTGTTAATCACTCTTTGGGTGAAGAAGGACGTCCTGGAAGGGGAGAAATAGGGTGGAAAACACGTGAATCCAGACCAGCCGGGAACACGTGGATTGACCTTAGTTGCAGACTAAGGCAAAGCAGTTTTCGGGGTTTGGGATAGCAAGTTGGACAAGAGAGGGTTAAGCAGACGTAAAGGGGTCGTTGGGTGGGAGGAGGGACGCCCTGTTGGCTCTGTGCATGATCTTTTAAGGTCTCTGGTGAGAGGGGAGGGGGTGGGCTCAAGCGGATTATCAGGTAGACCGACCCTACAGGTCAGTGATTGGCTATGGGGTCAATATTCAATCTATTGATTAACTGGATGGGGAGGTGCCTGGGTGGGGGCACGAGTCACCGGTAGCGCTGACGTGTCTTGTTGCTATGTGTAATGGACTTCCATTGTGGTCTGGCACGGGAGGACCTCAGAAGTTAAGCTTGTCAGGTGGAGACACTCGGTCTGGGCTGGCTAATGAGTTTCTGTGTTTGCGATCAACCTCCGTTTTTGCATACACGTGATGAGCTTAATGACTCTGGGCCCCCCGCTGAGTTGATGTAGATCATCCTATGCAGCTGGCATCGTCTCTGGCTGCCCCCGGGTTGACCTTTATGTTGCACAGTCTCTTCACTAGCCCTTTCTGTGTCAAGCGTTAATTCATAAGACATAGTTCATAAAATAGCCAAAAATAGACGCTTAGGCTAACACATTGATGTAGTTATTTAAAGATTTTCCAGAAAATTATTTAAGGCAACAGAAGATTTACAGTGCAAGTACAGAATTACACTGTTAAGTGCATTACAATTCTAATAAGTACTAAGTAGCATGACATTAATAATTATACTGACACTGACTGAAGGCTTCCATTTGCTCACTGACAGTAAGTCTTACACTCTTGGTGTAAGTCTTACACTTATGTTAGCTTTCTATTTGCATGTCTTTAGCCCACCCTTCCACTAACGAGGTCAGGAAACTGTAGAACTTTTTCCCTCCCCATTTCATCTTCACAACAACTTTGTGAATTAAGTTAAGTTGAGGTGTGGGATTGGTCCAAGGTCACCAAATGAGTTTCATAGCCACTTGGGAATTTGAAACAGATTTACAAGTCCCAGTCAGTCATTCTAACTGCTGCTACATCATACTGGCTGTCAACAAGATTTTTCTAGTTGGGCATTCTTTCTTGTGTGACAGTTTCATTCTTCCCATCAAGGTATAATTTTTTTTCTATCTGAGACATGAGCTTTTTATTAGCTGGGTTCAGGCTTTTTCAGTGGTTGTCCCTTGCTTGTAGAAGAACCTTCCAGAAAAAGTCAGGTGGTATGGGGGGGCAGTGTTCCCTCTAAGCTGAGTTAGTGTGAGCTAGCTCACAGTTTTTCAGCCTCCAGCTCACACATTTTTTGTCTTTGCTCAGGAAGGATGGCTCCAGAGCAAGCTAATTTATGCAGTAGCCATATTGCTTGCTCACAACTTTAATGCCAGTAGCTCACAAAGTAGAATTTTTGCTCACAAGACCCCACAGCTTAGAGGGAACATTGGGGGGGGGAGGTTAGGCTCCTGACTTTCAAGCAAGACAGCAAAGCAGAATGATTTCAGAGAGTTTTTGGATCAGAATGAACCTGGGCAAGGGGAATAACCTCCTAGTGGTGTTGTTTTTAATTTACGTTTTAATATGGTGTGTGTGTGTGTGTGTTTGTTTGATTGATTTCTAGACCTCCCTCCCCCAATAGGGCTCAGGGCAGTTCACAACATTCAATAAATAAATTATTTCAATAAATAACCATAAAATAGGTTAAATGTAAACAACAGCAATCAAAGTATTCTAGATGGTGTTAAACTATTGGTATCCTACACTTGGAGGGGCAGAGATATGAGGATAGAAAAAAGGAAAAGGGAGGCCAGTCTTGATCTGAACTGGTGCTGTCCTCAACCATAGGCCTGGTGGAACATCTCTGTCTTACAGGCCCTGTAGAAGTGCATTAGGTCCTGCAGGACCCGGATGTCATTAGGCAGAGAGTTCCACCAGGCCAGCACCAGGTCTTCCTCTGCCCTATTGAACTGCCCTCAGCCCAATTGGGAGACGGAGGTCTAGAAATCAAACAAATACATATGTATATATGTATGTATGTACGTATGTATGAATGAATGTATGTATGTATACAGTTGTATGTATATATATATATATTTATCTTGGAAGGATTCAGTTTCAGCCGACTCTGTATTAACGAGCCCGACATGTCCTCCAACCCTTCAGCCAAGATTGATGGGGTGGTATCCATCTGTCCATACATCAACAGATATAGCTGTGTGTCAACAGTGTACTGAACAAAAGAACATAAGAACATAAGAGACACCAATGTTCGATCAGGCCAAAGGCCCATCCAGTCCAACACTCTGTGTCACACAGTGGCCAGAAATACCAGTGCCATCGGGAGGTCCACCAGTGGGACCAGGACATTAGAAGCCCTCCCACTGTTGACCCCCCCCAAGCACCAAGAAGACAGAGCATCACTTGCCCCAGAGCCCCTAGCTATACCTTGTGGCTAATAGCCACTGATGGACCTCTGCTCCATATGCTTATCTAATTCCCTTTTGAAGCCATCCATGCTTGTAGCACCCACCACTTCCTGTGGCAGTGAATTCCAAGTGTTAATCACTCTTTGGGTGAAGAAGGACGTCCTCTAACCCGACCGCTCTGCAGTTTCATGGAGTGCCCACGAGTTCTTGTATTGTGAGAAAGGGAGAAAAGTACCTCTTTCTTTACCTGCTCTTTCCCATGCATAATCTTATAAACCTCGATCATGTCACCCCTCAGTCGTCTTTTCTCCAAGCTAAAGAGCCCTAAGCGCTTTAACCTTTCCTCATAGGGAAAGTGTTCCAACCCTTTTATCATTTGAGTTGCCCTTTTCTGCACTTTTTCCAAAGCTATAATATCCTTTTTAAGGTGTGGTGACCAGAACTGCACACAGTATTCCAAATGAGGTCTCACCATTGATTTATATAGGGGCATTATGATATTGGCTGATCTGTTTTCAATACCCTTCCTAATAATCCCCAGCATAGCATTGGCCTTCTTTATTGCAGTCACACACTGTCTCGACATTTTCAGTGAGTTATCCACTACAACTCCAAGATCTCTCTCTTGCTCAGTCTCTGCCAGTTCAGACCCCATCAATGTGTATTTATATTTAGGATTTTTGGCTCCAATGTGCATCACCTTGCACTTGGCCACATTGAACCCCATTTGCCATGTTGACGCCCACTCGCCCATCCTTGACAGATCCCCTTGGAGTGCCTCACAATCCTCACTGGTTTTCACCACCCTGAACAACTTTGTATCATCCGCAAATTTAGCCACTTCACTGCTTACTCCCATCTCCAAATCATTAATGAACAAGTTAAAAAGCAGTGGACCAAGTACTGATCCCTGCGGTACCCCACTGCTTACCACCCTCCACTGAGAAAATTGCCCACCTACACTCAC
Source organism: Gekko japonicus (assembly GCF_001447785.1). NCBI lineage: Eukaryota > Metazoa > Chordata > Lepidosauria > Squamata > Gekkonidae > Gekko > Gekko japonicus. Next base: position 97,772 of record NW_015160292.1, read on the forward strand.
TCTCTGTTTTCTATGAACTAGCCAGTTTTTGATCCATAAAAGAACTTGTCCTTCTATCCCATGATTTTTGAGCTTACTTAGGAGCCTTTGATGAGGAACTTTATCAAAAGCTTTCTGGAAGTCAAGGTAAATAATATCTATTGGATCCCCCTTGTCCACATGTTTGTTCACCCCCTCAAAGAACACTAACAGGTTAGTGAGACAAGATCTTCCCTTACAGAAACCGTGCTGAGTCTGCCTCAATAGGTTTTGTTCATCTATGTGCCTACTAATTCTTTCCTTAATAATGGTTTCCACCAATTTACCCGGTATCGACGTCAGACTGACTGGCCTGTAATTTCCCGGATCTCCTCTGGAACCCTTTTTAAAGATGGGAGTGACATTAGCTACCTTCCAATCCTCAGGAATGGAGGCAGATTTTAAGGAAAGATTACATATCTTTGTCAGGAGATCTACAAGTTCACATTTGAGTTCTTTCAGAACTCTCGGATGTATGCCATCTGGGCCTGGTGATTTTTCAGTTTTTAAGTTGTCTATCAGTTTTAGGACCTCCTCTCTCATCACCTCAATCTGACTCAGGTCTTCCAACACCCCTCCTGAAATCAGTGGTTCTGGAGTGGGCAAGCACTTCTCATCTTCCACAGTGAAGACGGAGGCAAAAAATGCATTTAGCTTCTCAGCCATTTCCCTATCATCCTTCAATACTCCTTTTACCCCTTGGTCGTCCAAGGGCCCCACTGCCTCCCTGGCTGGTTTCCTGTTTCTAATGTATTTGAAGAAAGTTTTATTGTTGGTTTTTACGTTTTTTGCTATATGCTCCTCATATTCCCTTTTTGCCTGCCTGACCTCAGACTTGCATTTTATTTGCCATAGCCTGTGTTCCGTTTTATCAGCCTCACTGTGACTAGCTTTCCACTGCTTAAAGGAATTCTTTTTACTTTTTACAGCCTCCATTACTCTGTTTGTTAACCATGCAGGCTTTTTCCTATACCTGTTTGTGCCTTTCCTAACCTGCGGAATATATATTTTTTGAGCTTCTAGGATCGTAGTTTTAAATAGATCCCAAGCTTCCCCAATTGTTTTGACCCTTTCTACTTTTCCTTTCAGTTTCCTCCCCACGTGTCCCCTCATATCAGAGAAATTACCCCTTTTAAAGTTAAAAATGGTTGTGTGAGTCTTTTTGGCCAATTCTCTATTTGTACAAATGATGAACTCAACAACATTATGATCACTGTTTCCAAGCGGTGCAATCACTTTTACATCTCTCACCAGGTCTTGAGTGTTACTTAGGACCAAATCAAGGATCGCCTCTCCCCTGGTAGGTTCCGTGACCATCTGCTCCATAGCACAGTCATTTAGAGTGTCTAGAAACTCAATCTCTTTTTCCCGACTAGAACACATATTGACCCAATCAATGTGTGGGTAGTTAAAATCACCTATTATTACACAGTGTTTTTGTCTAGTTGCTATCTTTAAGGCATTCATCATTTTATAATCCTCCTCTATCTTTTGATCTGGTGGGCGATAACAAACTCCCAGTGTTAAGTTTCCTTTTGGCCCCCCTATTTCAACCCATAGAACTTCCAGAAGCGAATCCAATTCACTTAGCCTCTCAATCTTTCTAGACTTTATACCCTCTCTGACATACAGAGCTACCCCACCTCCAACCCTTCCCCCCCTATCCTTCCGATATAATATATAACCGGGAATCACTGTGTCCCACTGATTTTCCTCATCCCACCAAGTTTCAGAAATACCCACAATGTCTATTTTTCCCTCCGACACCAAGCACTCCAACTCCCCGATTTTACCTCGGACACTTCTAGCATTTGTATAGAAACAGCTGTAATTTCCCTTACAAGTTAAGCCTGCATCCTTCCTCTTGCTATCTCGAGTCGTTGTCCGGCAGTCCATGTCACCAGCCATGGCCTCTGTGGACAATTTCAATCCACCTCCCTGTAGAAAAGCAACCGGTACCCCCTCACCTCTCTCAGATGAGCCAACCCGAACCAGAGACTTTTCATCTCCTGTCGGCTTTCCCCCAATATTCAGTTTAAAAGCTGCTCTGCCACCTTTTTGATTTTAAGTGCCAGCAGCCTGGTTCCTTCTCGGGACAAGTGGAGACCGTCTCGCCTGTACAGCTCCCTCTTGTTCCAAAAAGTATCCCAGTGCCTAACAAACCTGAACCCTTCCCCCCTACACCATCGTCTCATCCACGCATTGAGACTCCTGATCTCTGCCTGTCTCTCCGGCCCTGCGCGTGGAACAGGTAACACTTCTGAGAAGGCTACCTTGGAGGTCCTGGACCTAAGTTTCCTGCCCAGCAGCCTAAATTTCTCCTCCAGGACCTCACGACTGCATTTCCCCACATCGTTGGTGCCGACATGCACCACGACCACTGGCTCCTCCCCAGCACTATCTACCAGCCTATCTAAAACACGCGTAATGTCCGCTACCTTCGCACCAGGCAGGCAAGTCACCATACGGTCAGTACGCGGGTTCGCCACCCAGCTGTCTACCTGCCTAAGGATCGAATCACCCACTACCAAGAGCCCCCCTCCCACCCTGCTCAGGGATGGTTCCTTGGTGCAAAAGGAGAGCCGCTCACCAGCTGGGGAAGAGGTCCCTTCTGAGGGCACATTCCCCTTATCCTCAGCATGGTGCCCTGTTTCCCCTAGACCCTCATGCTCCCTGACAGCAGCGGGGCTGCCAGATCCAGAGTGGGACGAAGCTAACAAGTCCCCGAGAGTCTTTTCTGTGTGCCTAGCTGACTGTCTCTGCTTCTCCAGGTCAGCCACCTTGGCCTCAAGGGAGCACACACGTTCCCTGAGAACCAGGAGCTCCTTGCACCGAGGACACACCCAAGACTTCTGCCCAGTGGGCAGATAGTCATACATGTGACACTCCGTGCAAAACACTGGATAGCCCCCAACCCCCTGCTGGCATTCTGGCTTCATAATTCTTTTAAAATAAATAAATATAATCCCCCTTTTAAACCCTTGGTATTTATGTGGGTTTTGTTATCAAGTCAAATTATTTTACGGGAAAGACAAAGAGCCTAGGGCCTTGTCTTTCTGGCTCTTTTTGGGCTTCTTACAGCGCCCCTAGTCTAAGAGTCCCTAGGCTAAGAGCCACAGGCAAAGAGCCCTTTAGCTCACCCTTCGGCTCGTGCCAGAGGCTCGTGCCTCTGCCAAGGTGCTTCCTTAAATAGAGGCCTCCCCCAGCAGAGGTCAGGCAGCAGCTATTCAAATTCAAATTCACCCAGGCACTCAATCACAGGCAAAACAATGCCCCTTCCACTTCCTCTCAATTACAGGCAATCCCAGTCAAACAATGCCCGTTCCTCTCCCACACTCAATCAGCCAGGACTCTGCAAGAACTCTAAGTGCTTCCACACACTGCTAAACACAGTTTTCCCACAAATGGTTCCTTCTCTTGACAAGTGGAGACTGTCTCGCCTGTACAGCTCCCTCTTGTTCCAAAAAGCATCCCAGCAACAGTTCAGCCTGAAACTTCATGCTAACTGGGGGTTGTTGTTGTTTAGTTGTACAGTCGAGTCCTACTCTTCACAACTACATGTACTACATCACACCAGGCCCTCCTGTCTTCCGTCGTCCTCCAGAGTTTGCTTAACTTCATGTTCGCTGCATTGATAACACTATCTAACCATCTCATCCTTTGCTGTCCCCGTCTTCTTTGACCTTCAATCTTTCCCAGCATAGCATCTTCTCCAGTGAGTTCTCACTTCTCATTTGGTGGCCAAAGTTTTTGAGCTTCATCTTCAGTATCTGGCCTTCCAGGGAACAGTCAGGGTTGATTTCTTTTAGGACTGACTGATTTGATCTCCTTGCAGTCCAAGGGACTCTCAAGAGTCTTCTCCAGCACCATAATTCAAAAGCATTGATTCTTTGGCACTTGTTCTTCCTTGTGGTCCAGCTCTCACAGCCATACATTTCTACTGGGAATACCATTGCTTTAACCATATGGACTTTTGTTGGCAGAATGATGTCTCAACTTTTTATTATACTGTCTAGGTTTACCATAGCTTTCCTCCCAAGGAGCATGGCTGCAGTCACAGTCAACAGTGCTCTTGGATCCCAGGAACATGAAGTCTGTCACCGCTTCCATGACTTCCCCTTCTATTTGCCAAGGAGTGATGGGGCTGGATGCCATGATCTTAGTTTTTTTGATGTTGAGTTTCAAGCCAACTTTTGTGCTCTCCTCTTTCATCCTGAGCAAGCGGCTCTTTAGATCCTCTTCACTTTCTGCCATTAGAGTGGTATCGTCTGCATATTTGAGGTTGTTGATGTTTTCCCCAGCAATCTTAATTCTGGCTTGTGATTCATCCAGGCCGGCACTTCGCATGATGTATTCTGCGTGTAAATTAAATAAGCAGGGTGACAATATGCATCCTTATTGTACTACTTCTCCTATGCTTAACCAATCAGTTGTTCCATATCCGGTTCTAACTGTCGCTTCTTGACCCTTATGCAGGTTTCTCAAAAGACATGTGAGTTGGTCTGGTACTCCCATCTCTTTAAGGACTTGCCACAGTATGTTGTGATCCACACAATCAATGGCTTTAACATAATCAATGAAGCAGAAGTGGATGTTTTTCTGATCCCAAGGAGCATGGCTGCAGTCACAGTCAACAGTGCTCTTGGATCCCAGGAACATGAAGTCTGTCACCGCTTCCATGACTTCCCCTTCTATTTGCCAAGGAGTGATGGGGCTGGATGCCATGATCTTAGTTTTTTTGATGTTGAGTTTCAAGCCCACTTTTGCACTCTCCTCTTTCACTCTGAGTGAGAGGCTCTTTAGGTCCTCTTCACTTTCTGCCATTAGAGTGGTATTGTCTGCATTTCTGAGATTGTTGAAGTTTTTCCCGGCAATCTTAATTCTGACTTGTGATTCATCCAGGCCAGCATTTCACATGATGTACTCTGCATATATATTAAATAAGCAGGGTGACAATATACATCCTTGTCGTACCCCTTTTTCTATGCTAAACCAATCAGTTGTTCCATATCCGGTTCTAACTGTCGCTTCTTGAACCTTATACAGGTTTCTCAGGAGACATGTGAGGTGCTCTGGTACTCCCATCTCTTTAAGGACTTGCCA
>NW_015160292.1:103237-112673 GCF_001447785.1 Gekko japonicus
GGAATCTTTAGTCCTTCCCATTCTATTGTTTTCCTCTATTACTTTGCATTGTTCATTCAGGAAGGCCTCCGTATCTCTCCTTGCTGTTCTCTGGAAATCTGCATTCAGTTGGGTAAATCTTTCCTTTTCACCTTTGCCTTTCGCTTCTTTCCTCTGCTATTTGTAAAGCCTCATCAGACAGCCACTTTGCTTTCTTGCATTTCTTTTTCTTTGGGATGGTGTTGATTGCTGCCTCCTGTACAATGTCATGAACGTCCATCCATTGCTCTTCAGCACTCTATCAAATCTAGTCCCTTAAACCTATTCTTCACCTCAACTGTATATTCAGCAGGGATGTGATCTATGGCAAACTTGAATGGCCTAGTGGTTTCCCCAATTTTCTTCAGTTCAAGCCTGAATTTTGCAATGAGTAGCTCATGATCTGAGCCACAGTCAGCTCCAGATCTTGTTTTTACTGACTGTATAGAGCTTCTCCATCTTTGACTGCAAATGATATAATCAATCTGATTTCGGTGTTGCCCATCTGGTGATTTCCATGTGTAGAGTTGCCTCTTAGGTTGTTGGAAGAGGGTGTTCACTATGACTAGTGTGTTCTCTTGACAAAACTCTGTTAGCCTTTGCCTGGCTTCGTTTTGTTATCCAAGGCCATACGCTTATCCAAGCTCTGGTAAGTTTCTCAAAACAGATTACAACTATTTTTCTTCTGCTCCCCCCTTAGTATTTCATTGTTTAGTTTATGTGCATGGGAGGGGCCCCTCCCCTGCTCACTTTTTTTGCAGTTCCCAGGAGGTAGCTTTCTTTTTAAATTCTCGTGTTTGCTTTAACCCGATTCACTGTTCATTGTTGGTCATATGACCTTGTTCGGCCAGCACATGTTCAAAATGCTTGATCTCCGATGCTTGTCCTGGTCAGCAGCTCTAGATCCATACGGACACTCAGCGGCATGGCCGTCAGGGCGGAGGAGCTCCTCAATCCCCCAGCATCGCGCTGGTGAAGAGGTCACCCCTCAAAAGCCCCATGGCTAGGAGCCTTTTGCTAAGACTCTGGGGGGGGGGGTAGTGACCAGTGTTCCCTCTAAGCTGAGTTACTTTGAGCCAGCCCACAGTTTTGTAGCCTCCAGCTCACAGATATTTGTCTTAGCTCAGGAAGGACGGCTCCAGAGCAACTAATTTCTGCAGTAGCCAAATCGTTTGCTCACAACTTCAATACCAGTAGCTCACAAAGCAGAATTTTTGCTCACAAGACTCCACATCTTAGAGGGAGCATTGGTAGTGACCTGTGGCCCCCCCTCCTTTCCCCTGGTACACATATCACATCCCCTGGAGGTCCAGGAGATGCATCCACCAGCGTGTCGCCATAAACTGGAAGTCCAAAAGCAGTTGTAATTCTGAGTAATCTCCAGCCCTCACCTGGAGATTGTACACATTTTACCTCAGAACAGCAAACTGTTGAGAATGTTAGAGGCAAAAGCCAATCAAGTCGCATATTCAAACAACCTCTGTGTTCCGAGGCAAAGGCCAATGAGGCTGCATAAGCAAATAACCTCTGTGTTCTGACTGGCTACGGGGGGGAGAGGAACAGCAAACTGTTTAGAATGTTGGAGGTGAGACTCAAGCAATGCAGCCAGTGGATAGGGACAGATACACCAGTGACACACCAAGGCGCCAACCAATTCCAGAGTGTTTGGAATGTTCTAGAGAAATGCCACCACCATTCGGCTTTTATATATAAGGGAGATTAGTACCAATATTTTGTTACTTTTTGTCTACTTTGTTGAATTTAAATATTATTACTGCAACTTTTTTCTTTTATTGTTTCTACTGATGCTATTATAAACTATCCACTGTTATTGTTTCACTGTTAATCTCCAGACTTTTAGAATTTTTATGTTGTCTTTTCTAGTGATGCTGTTCATGACTTGTTTTGACTATAATAGATAATTGTGTGCTCTTAAGTCACAAACAACTTATGACAACCCCTCAAGCAGTTTTGAAGGCAAGAGATGAGCATAAGTCACTTGCCATTGCCTTTCTCTGGTCTTCTTTGGTGATCTCCCATCCAAGGATTAACCACAGCTTATCCTGCTTAGCAGCCATGATCTGCTAAAACAGCCAGTGTGGTGCAGTGGTTAAGAGTGGTGGACTCTAATCTGGAGAACCAGGTTTGATTTCCCACTCCTCCACATGAAGCCTGCTGAGTGGCCTTGGGCCAGTCATAGTGCTCTCCTAACACTCTCAGCCCCACCTACATCAGACGGTCCCTGTTGTGGGGAGAGGAAGGGAATGTGGTAGTATGGTCTTGTGAGACTCCTTAAAGTATGGAAAAGCAGGGTATAAAAACTTCTCCTCCTCCTCTGACAAGCTCAGGTTAGTCTGGGCAACATGTTGCCTATATCTGTAAGGGGGAAAAAAACCCCAAGGGCTAAGACCTTCTAGGAGTTAGTGGCTTACATCCCATGGGAAATATCTGCTGACAAAAAGGATTTCCATCAATTCAGAAGGACTCACCATCCTGCTGTAGCCCCAAGTGCCCTCTGAGATTCTGTTTCTGGAGGACAGGGACCCCTTTCTAGTGTCAGAGGGGTGGAAACTCCAGCAGGAGGGGAGAATAAGGAAATATCTTCTCCCCTTCAATCAGTGTAAACTTTTCACTGTATCCAGCATAATCCTTAAAATGGATAAAGCAAGTAAGGTTACAGTGACATTCAGAATAAGCCACAGCTAAATTCAGAATTGAATGTGAAATCCTCTATGCCACAATGCTTTTCTCCAGAAGCAAATGCTGAACATCTACCCAGTTAGTTTAAATGTTCCTAATTTGAATATGTACAACACATTTTTAAATGAGACATTAATTTAGTAGTTAGTCTCCTGAGCAGACAGGTTTGAGTGCATTATTATTTCAGTGTGCAGTGTGTTCAAATCTGAAACCGCCAGACACACAAGCAGTTTCAATGATCACGGAATAAGGGCAACTCATATAGATAAGTGCTGTCGCCTCAGGCTGCCTTTAGAATAAACAGCAACCAGAGCTTTATTCAGTATCAAAGTGCTTGTTTCTGAAAATTACTCAGCAGCATTCTGCAATCAGAGCCGAAATGTAAGAAGCTGGAATCATAAAACGTGAAAGAAAGACAATAGTTAATTCTTTTTCTTGGTGCTTCCTTTGTAAGATAAGTCTACAGCTAATCCATACTGGGAGGCTTAAAAGTGGTTATCTTGTACCCACATACTATTTCTTTGATTGTGTTTGGTAACTCCCCCCCTCCTTCCATGTTGTCAGTATTTTATATATGCAAATCCAAAACTGCTGCTTTTGTTCAACAATGTCCTGCTTTGGAAACTGTGTTGCTAAATGTTACTTGTGTTTCAAAATGAAATGTGTTTTTGAAGTTGTTGTTTGTTTATTTTAAAGAAAAGAAAGCACACTATGTTTTACTCCAAGATTCTCAGTCTCAACATTTTTTTAAAAAATCAGAATTCCTAACAAATTCTGGAAATAGAAGAGTGATTGTCTGTCTACATTGAATTACTCTCGATGGGATGTGTTGATGAGTATTCACAGCCACTATAAATGTTACTATGCATGTGCTAGCATGCCACAACAATGCACATCAGTTTTGCATACATCAAACATCAAAGACATCTGAAACATCAAAGACATTTTATAAAATGCAAATATTGCAAAGGACACATCTGTATGCAGAATTCAGTGTTGAATTCTGCAAGCAGTAGTGAGTTTCATGGGTGAAATCCTATGGCAGCTTGTTGGAATTTGATGCTGATCAATTAGGATGGTGCTGAGGTGTGATCTGCTAATGCTATTAAATTATGTCCTGCACATCAGACAAAAATGATATACCAGATATGCTAGGCAGAAACACTGCTCAACTATCATTTTCGTACCATCGCTGTTGCCTCCCCACTTCTATTAAGACATAGAGTTAACCAATGAGGAGGTGGCTGGCTCAATGTTAAACAAACAGACAGACTGGTATATCAAACCTTTACCCCTATACCAGAACTGATGGAATTTGCAGTGATCCTGTTTATATCCTTCTCTACACAAAAAGCTCAGAGGGGGGCTAAGATTCATTCCCCTCCCCAACATGCCAAACAGACATTTAGCTGATACTGCTCAGCACCAAGAGTGTCCTCTCCTAATCCAATCCATCATAAAATGGATGTTGGAATGTTACAGACATGGCCCTCCAGCACGCCTGATACCTACTGGTGCTTGCCCATTATCCCTACCTATCTTGCGCAATCACCTTAGACCTGCCAAACTAGTTATGGCCTTAGCCGTCAAAGACTAGGACTAATGATTCTGTCCCCTTAATAGGCCAATCATAGGGGAACCCCCTCAAATTCTGCTTGACTCTGAAAAAACTGGCTCATTCCACAATGACTAATTGGAGCATGGATGGGTCAGCAACACACAGCAAAAGCTGTGTGGGAGATACGACTGCCAGGTCTCCAGCTCCAGTTGGAGACCTCCCACTCAGCAGCATCTGTTCCCTGCCACTGTTTGATAAAACGGTACAGGAACAATGGAGAGGAAATCACATCATTCCAGTACTGTTAAGTGACATCCTGTGCAAACCCAGAAGCGACATAATTGCACTGGAGTGATGTTCTAGAATTCCACCTAAGCTTTATGGTAAAACACTAGAGTTTGGGGGAATCCTAGAGCACCATCCCAATGTGATGACATCATTTCCAGGTTCATGCTGGATGTGACATTGCAACATTGGAAAGATGTCAATTTACAAGTCCCCACCCCTAAAAAGCTCCTGCTGGTTTGTGATGGGAGAGGTAGACCTTGTTTATAAAACCCTATCCATGCCAAAATGGCTGAAATACTGGTCACATATCTGCATAGTGATAGTCAAAAACCTGGAGGCTTGCCTAGGTTTTTAAAAGTTGCTGCAGTCTAATTTGTAAGCAAGTGCCTGCATATGTCCTTGGGATGATTTCCCACAGACTATACACTGCCTTCAGTGTTATCTTGAACTATGCAGTACTAGAGCTAAAGCTAATTGGTTGGGATTGGGAATTGGCATTGCAGAAGTGAAACCTGAGGTAGAGTAAAAAAGGGCAAACAGAGGGAATGTATCCGTTTCTCTAAAATTTCACTATCTCCTCACCATACAATAGTCTTCCATGTGTAAACTACAAATGTGTACATGCACATGACCATGAGCTGCTTCTACAGAGAACCATCTTAGACTTTGGCCAGAAAAAAGGAAACTCTGCTACCCATTTGGTCTGCTCAGATTTTTCCAGTTTTCCACTATTTGCTTATACTTTTGGCTTGCAGAGGTTAATTATTTAAATTTTAAATATGAACAAAGAAAATGTAAATTTTACCTTTTCTGTTAAATAATGAGTAATCACTCTTGAGATCTCTTGATCTTAGGCATATATGCTCAGATAGAGGTATCCATAGCTGCCAATTATTAAGTGTTTTTTCCCCACTTGTTGAGCTCCAGCCTACAATAACTGGCAATTGCCATGCTTCATGGAGGTCTAGTTGGTATACTATACACATTGTGTGGTGATATGTATTGTGCATAGTTTAGAATGATGGAATAAATTGGATTTGTATTGCTGGACTTGGATAAATAAAACAGAAACAAAATGGCAAGATAGATTAATGGGCTTTAAATATTTAATCATCCATGTCAGTAGAAAAATTAGTATATAAAATGAGGAAGCAAACTATGCACCAACATTCAATAAACAAATAAAGGCACAGCCATAATATAATATCAGCTGAAGCGAGTTACATTTCCTCATATCTCACAAAGCTGAAACAAACTGATTTAGGTATTATTGATAACAGATCAATTCTGGTGGGAACTTAGGAATCCGTGTATACAATGCAATTTTTCAACAATAAAGATTTTAAAAAGAACACAATATTCCAGATAACTTAATTCCAACAATCCAAAAATAAGAAAAAATATGAAAAAAGTATTTGTATCTTTTATTTATACCAGTACTATGAAATGTAAAACAAAAATTGCAAACAGAAGTGGGAAAATACTGTACAAATACTACAATAAAATGTACATACAAAGAATATGAATGGGAATGGCTCTTACCTCAATGAAGCTGTAATGAATCAAGAAAATAAACTAGAAAGGAGAATTCAGGTGACAAAATTGGTCAACAGGAGATTCGCTTTCATATTTGGAGTGTGTCTGGGTGCTGCAACATCAGAGCAAATCATGGTCCGAATGTCTGTGTTGGACCTTAGTACCCCTGACTGGAGCTAAATTAGCACTCAGTCCAAAAGAGTGTCCATTTTAATAAAACAGATATAAGGCTACCCTGGTCTCTGACCCATGAAAGGTTTGGGTAAAAAACTGTGCAAAGAAGTTAGGCTGAATGTTTGCCCTGGGAAGCTTCATGTGGAGAAACCACTTGGAATAGCCATTACCTTTGCAGTTGTCTCCCTGCCTTGGTGACAGGCTGCTCCTGTCCATACTTTGCCCTTCCACTTGGTCAGACTAATAGCTAACACTGAACATATCATTAGGTCATACTTGGAACTAGGGGTGTGCAAAAAAAACCCAGTATTTTTCGGGTTTGGGTGTACATATTGGGACAATATTGGGATTTGGGACTGTACCCATAGGGTATAATGGAGAAGGGATTTAAACTTTAAATACTTGCTGAGTTCACATATTTATTTATTTATTTATGCTTTCAGCTTGTATCCCGCTCGAACCCTCCAAGGGGTCTCTGAGCGGCTTAAAGTTACTCTTTATCCCTACTATAATTGTGCCATCGCCGTGGTGGCATGACTCTGTGAATGAAGTCAGCAAGCATTTAATGTTTAAATCCTTTCTGAGCTCACTTGCTGAGTTGTGCCACAGCAACAGCGTGGCTCAATGAGTGAACTCAGATGGCATTTAAAGAGACCATGGTCTCCTTAAATGCCTTTTAGCCACGCTCGAATAAAAGCTGATTAATATTGGCTTTTATTTAGGCCTGGCTACTTTGGTAGCCAAGTACAGCTCTCTGAACTGTATCTGGCTAAATAAATACCTGAAAAATACCAAGCCCGCTCCCCTACTTGGAACTAGGGATGTCTCAAATTTTGAGATGAACATGTTTGACAATTGAACTTACTAAATTCCAATGCATCATTAAGATACGGGCTGATCACTAATCTCTTCAGTTTTTCTCAAAACCTTGAATGCTTGCCAATCAGGCTTGTATTTAACCCCCCAAAAACTTCACATGTGCAAAATTTTGCTGATCCAAACAGATTGGCAGCCATTAACACTGATAAGAAGTATTTACACCATCACCAAAGGGTAGGATGTTTTTTTAAAGAACACACCATTTAGTTACGAGTTGTTTCTATATTTGTGACCGATTTAACAGTCTATGATTGTTACCCTGGTGAACCACTATTTCCCCTGCATTTTCTCAACATTCCCTGCCATGTGAAAGGGCTTTTGAGAGCTTTTTAAAAAATAATCACCATTAGGTACTCTGCTGTTGTGTATCAACATTCTAAGAATCTGTAGCCATAATCCTGAATTCCCAGATTTCATTTTTTAAAAAAAGGTTTCTATGCTTTTTGTTGCTGAAATATAAGTGCACACTTTTAACTTTATAACTTTGCAACAGAAAAGCTAGAGACTTAAAAGGAAAAATCAAGCTGGGAATTCAAAGATTGGGGCAATAGATTGTTAAAACATTAGAGCCCTGTAGTTCAATAGCAACTAACAAGCTTTTTTAAGCCCTCAAGAAGCCTCTGGTTATGACAAGGAAAATGGAACATGAGAAGTAGATTAGATTATATGTGCTGTTAGGAAGGAATATGGAGAAGCAACCTGCCAGACATTCATGAACGGGTCAATGAACCAGTAAACTGTCCATCAAAAAATGTCTCCCTATTCATCACCAATGAGCAAAACCAGTGAGTATCTGAGCATTCCTACTTGGTACAATAAACAAACAAACATCCAGCACATTTACCTGGATAGCTGTGTAAAAACTTAGACACACCTATATTTCTAATAATTCACCTGTCCCACAGAAAATTTCAGCACACAGAAGTCAAGTGACCAGCCTCAGCTTAGCCCAAGTTAGCCAGAACACTTCAGATAATATTAATTATATATGCTCAAAAATACTGTAATATACTCTTTTAGTCATTTACTCTATGTTTCCAAATAATGTGTTTTACTGCTGTTGAGTTAGAATGTGGTTGATACATTACAAAGCCAAGTAAGATTCAGATCTTTTCTTTTTAGAAAAAAAAAGTAATATCTTTTTTGTTTTGTCCTCATGGCTAGGTTTGTGCACTGTAGCTAGAGGGGAGTAGAATTACAGAAGGGCATTACGTTAGAGAAAGTGGCTGAGAAATGAGTTGGGATATTAAGAAAAAACACTTTATGAAGTGTTTTAAAATGCTTATTTTTAAATTATGCATTATGTGGATAGAGCCTATTTTCCATGTTAACTCTTGTTGCATGAAGGCTAAAACTGATCATATAAAATATAATTTCAAATAAGTATGTGAGGGAGGCTCGCACACTTAAAACAATGGCTCTTGGCTGTCCTTCTATAATGACGATAACCCTTAAATACAAACTTATAAAGAGACTGTTGATAATATGCTTAGCTGGTCTTAAGTCACTAACTTTTATTAATAAGCCATGAATACCAAATTTCATAAATAAGCACTAATAAGCCATGGAGAAATGCTTAACAAACATATTTTAGCAGAATGTTCAAGTCAAATGTTGCCAAAGGAGAAATATAATCCATTTTTAATGTAAACTGTATGACAAATATTTATTTCCCTGTACACTATTTATTAATATTTAATGTAAAAAAAATCAGGTGGTAAAACTGCCTTCCTCATATCTGTTTCATGAGAAGTTACTCTTGTAGCTGGACACACATGTGACTCTTCTTATTAAAAACATTGTGTTTCCAAATAGAAGAGTCTTATGAGGTAGACAAAAATGAAAGGGAGGAACACTGCAGGAGACGTAGATCTTCCTAGGGTCTTTCTTGAATTAAATCAGGTTACTGTCCTTCACTGGTATTTTGCTTCACTCCTGAGGCTGTATCATATCACTTTGGTGCTTTGTATAGATGTGTTAGAACTGATTTTACATTCAATAGGAGAAAGATTTGAGATGGGTACTTATAATCTCGAGACACTGGGTGCCTAAAACACATGACTAAATATATGACTAAGAATAATAATTATCATATGTAGGGCTGCCAAGTGGGGGCGGGGGGGCGGGGAACCCCCCACTTTGGAGGCCCGATTTCCGCCGTGGCGGAATCGGCCCCCAGGGGGAACTCTGCCTCCCGAAGCTGCGTCACCAGAGGTGACGCATGCTGTAGAGCATGTTGGGGGCGTGGTCCAGATCGTCAGGGGGAAAACCATATGGGTTCAC
>NW_015160292.1:112887-130142 GCF_001447785.1 Gekko japonicus
ACAGTGGCAACATGCAATCTTGTTTCTCCCCTCCATGCATTTTAAAGTGCCAGAATAGCCTCACATTTCTGTTTCAGGAATTTAGAAGATAAGAGGAGAAACAAGACCATCTGTTGCCACTGTGCCATAGGACTGATCAGAATCAAGCCCTCGCAGCAATTTTTAAACAGCTAAATTCTCCTCTAAAATGGTGTTGGTGGCCGCAAGGCTGCCATTATCACATCTTGCTTGGCCCTGAGAAAAGGAAAGACATAATAGTGGCTAGTGGTACATGATAAAACAGAAAATGTTCACAAATTTCATCCTACAGTATGATATTTGTGAGAACTTTAGGGAGCACAATACAATCACCATTTCTACAGAGCCCTTCTTAAATCAACAACCTCATCTGAAGGCACTTTGCAACCCCTGAACTTAGAATCAAGAATTGACAAAAAATCTTGCAGAATAAAGTGTATTCCACTCAGTAAAATAAGACTATTAGGCTCAAGTTCATTATCCTAAAAATAATAGAGCCCCAACCCAGATGGCTAGCTCAATCTCATCAGATCAAGGAACCTAAGTAAGGTCAGCCCTGGTTAGTATTAGGATGGGAGACCACCAAGAAAGTCCAGGGTCACTATGCAGAGTCAGGCAATGGGAAACTACCTCTGAGCTTCTCATAAGTCAGCTATGACTTGATGGCACTTTCCACCACCAAAATCACTGAACAAACCGATAATGGAGTTCAAAGAACAAAAGGCCGATTTCTAAAGTTAATTTACTTTTCAAATTTCCTGTGGAATTTGAATATTGATAATTAGTATCTAGACAAAGGGGACCTATTAAGAAAAGGGGGGAAATACCATACAATGATTCAATTAGTAGTATCAAGCCACCTTCAGACATTGTACACTGGCAATGATCTGTCTGAGTACAATGAGAGTATTATGCTGAGCCATCATATAAGCAGGGGAACATATTGTGGTAATGTATTCAGACCAACATCAAATTATAGATCTATGATGAAATTCCAGTGTGGTTCTGCACTTGTATGGATGCTTGGAACAAGAGCACCATCCCTGAATAGACAGTAGACCCTAACCATTCACACACATATGTGATTTGTGATTTTACTTATTCGTAGTCTGTGTACCTACTACGTGTAGCAAGACCTCAGCACATGGCCCCTCCACTGGTTGGGAAAAGGAGAGAAGAAATGAGCTTGCCCCACACTCTGTTTCACATGATCCTACACTCTGCTTCTTCAAGGTCACTGGATGATCCAAACTTTTTCTCCTAGAAAAAGGAATGTGTGTTGATAGTTTGCACAGCACTGACCTCATTTGTCTGGCTAGGTGACTCGTGTAGCAGCACCCACCTCTCATGTAGTGGCACTTGTCTGCAGCATTGTGACTTGCCCAGGCCAGGCAGCTGAAGTGGCCACTGCTACATGACTCATGTGGCAATGCTGCAGCTAAGTTGGGTGTTTTAGGTGCTGCCTCCCTCCATGAGGGGGTGGACCTTTTCCAGGGCTGCTATTTGCCCCTGGAGACAGCTGCTACTGCCAGCAATATCTGCAAGTTTTGCCATTCACATTGATGCCAGAAATGGAACTGCCATGATATTTTTAGGGCCTACTGGTTAAAAAAAAGGAATAATGTAGTACAAGATAACCTCCTACTGGTAGTTCTCTTGGCAAAGATCACAACTGATTATGCTGACTGGTTGACTGTTAATCTCATGTGCATCTCAAATGCCGCACTGCCCAACTTGCATAGAACTATTGCTTATTCGAGTTGGTAGAGTTTTAAATACGCAAAAAGGAGCAGAGCTCAAGCGGCTGAAAGAATAAACAGTTTTATTTAGAAGAGAAACAACTGTGCAAAGAGGAGAGGAGAGACAAGGTTCTAACAATCTAATCATCTAATTGTGTAACAAACAAGGGGGGAAGTGGGCTCAAAAAGAGGAATTCTCCAATGAGCCAATTAGGAGACAGGAGGGAGTCATTTGAAAATACCAGGAAGTCCTTAATCTGACTATATTGCTACTTAATCCCTTTGATGCCCCCTGTAGGATACTGTTTAATGTAGGATTAAAGGTAAAGCTTCATACACACAGCAGAACTTGTATATTCTAACAATTCAGTGTCCTACTGACTAGGGATGGGCATAAATGAAATCATGAAATGAAATCCATCATGAATCAGGCCTAGTTTGTGGTTTGCAAGCCTCGGTTTGTGTGATTGAGTCTCCCATGAATCGCCCATGAACTGAACCATTTTTACGGAGGTTCATGAGGTTTGTGGGAACAGTTCATGGGCCAGACATGCTGGCGCAGATGAATCAATTTTCCAGACAACGTGGGGGGTTGACTTCTGCAGCCCTGGAAACACTAATAGTGGCCCTCCAAAGCTTTGGCAGAGAGGGAGTAGTTACTGTTTGAGGCAGAGAGGGAAGGAACTGGAAGTCTGTGTGAACAGTGTTGGTGTTTCAGGACTCTGAGGCACCTGTCACTTTCCTACAGCCAGGCAGAGGGGCTTAGCCAGTGGGTTCCTCAGCTAAGGACTGACACACTCCCCCCTCAGTGGGATTTTTGAACATATGTCCCCAGCTTGGGCAGTGTTTGGTGGTCTCAGGGCTCTGAGCCACACCTGTCCCTCTGCTATAGCCAGGCATAGGGGCTCAGCCACAGCCAATCCTCACCAAACCTGGAGGGCAGGTAGAAGGGCATCCCAGGGAGGTCCTCTGTGAACTTGATGTCTCTAGCTTGCAGGGAGTCCATTCAACACATTCCTAAGAGCGCTTTCGAGAGCTATTATTGCTTTAAATGCTGTATGAAGTTGGAATTTGGGTGACATTGGTGGTTTAGGTTGCAATGTGAACCTTAAGGGAGTTATGGGATGGTTGTGAATAATTTTTTTTCCTGGGGGCACCTGATTTGGGGGCTGTAAATTGCCCCCCCCCCAATCCGATCCTCACCAGACTTGGTGGGCAGGTAGAGTAGAGTCAGCTAGAAACTCACTGCAACTTTGGCATCTTTAGCCTGAAAGGGGGCATTCTATCATGCCACAAAGCTCACAAACTATGAACCATGAACTGGTTTGTTAAATGGAAAGTTTTTTGGAGGTTCGTTGTTCATGAATTGTGAGCCCCCATGAGCCTCCATGAACCTCCATTTTCCTGGTTCATGCCCATCCATACTACTGACACAATCATTTCCAGTAACCCAAGTCAAGTTGACCTATAATACTGGATAACATTGTTTCTGTATATTATAATTCACCGAATAGCTCTCTTGCAATGGGACCATACCTGTTCTACATACCCACATGCCTACCCAGGGAGTTTAGCCTGGGCAAAATGCAGTCATGCTTAGTCTAACTGGAGTTTGATTTGAGTTTGTTTCCTTCTTAGAAACATGATTCTAAAGGATGGCTTAAGCCTAGTTGAGAATAATAGTCTATGGGGGGGGGGGAACAAACTCAAGTTACCACAGACAAATGCATTTGAATGTCATGATAAATTAGAGTTTGTTGAAGGCTTCCCAAATGATGAACAGGAAAGGAATGAACAAACAATACATGTGGGCAAAGTAAATAACCTTTGCTTTTGTCTATATGAGGCCTGTCTATAGATGCCAGCCCACTATACTCCCAGGAACTTTGGGATAGGGCAGGTGTCTGATGTGATGTCACAGCTGATGTGTGGGTGTCAAATCCAAGTTTTACCCAGATCTGACATTAACACATTGTACAATGTTATTTCTGCCCCCTGTTGTTTCTCCCAGCAGCACAGATGCAAGGGCAGGAGGGCACATCAGACAGCTAAGAAATTGCCCACCCAAAGCACCTCTGATATACTTAGGTCACCAATACGGTAAGAAACCACAGGACCAAGTAGCGGCCTTTCAATGCTATATTCCAATTGATCCTACTGGATGTTGTAAAGATTAAGCTGAAAATGAACTGCCGCTGCTGGTGCCACTAGCAGCCAAACCTCCACTGGGGCGGGGAAGCAATAGAAGGACATTACACTATGGTATAGTTAAAGAACTGGGCTAATAATGAGGACAGTATTAGCTGCCCAGCTGCTAATGCTGGGTTCAGCCCGGAAGCCCATTGATGCCCTTTACCAGGCACCTTCTGTCAGCCTAAGTTACTTCTCTGGGGTGTTGTTGGGATGATACATTGCAGGAGGGAGGAATATTGTAAGCCACTCTGAAATGTAGGATTAAAGGTAACGCTAAATAAATGGGGGTAGGGATGCCAGCCTCCAGGTGGGACCTGGAGATCTCCCGGAATCACAGCTCATCTCCAGGGAACAGTTCCCCTTGAGAAAATAGCTCCTTTGGAGGGTGGTTTTTATTGCATTGCACCCTGCTGAGTTCCCTGTCCTTCCCAGGCTCCATCCCCAAATCTCCAAAAGCTTCTGAACCTGAATCTGGCCACCTAACCCTCCCATCCACTATCTGTGGCCAGGGGGGAATTGGCAACCCTAAAGATGGTGCATAATAAGAGGATGCTCCAGAATATCCCGGTAACTAAATATATATGCTATGTGCCACAAAAGAGCTAGTGAAGAAATCTGGGCTAGCTGGAAAGTCAGGGAAGCACATAGGACTGTGCTGACCTTTAACTATATGAGAGGGACCTCTGTATGAAGCAATACATGGGTGAGTTCCCTCAACTGGATAGCAGGCTCATGAAAGTCCAACACCTGCAGCCATTGGAATGAGGTAAATATGTAGGATGAGATAAGCTCTGGGGAGAGAGGCTTGGTAGTCCAGCAAATTGTATGCCAAGGCTGTGACCTGTAAAGGCAGACAATGTAAGTCATATAATGTTGCATCTACAACATTTTGACTTTTTTGCATTGAAAATAGCATTTCATGCTGTTTAATTTTTGAGTTGTTTTAAATAAATAGATTTATTGCCTTTAATAATCAAGGCATTTGATTATACCTCTGTTCTGCTCTTTGTGTCTGTTGTGTCATGTTGTTGCCTATTTTTAAAATAAATAGGTAACAGAAAAAGAAAAATGCCCTCCCTGCCATGGCTTTTCAGAAGGAGATATTTGTTTCCCATTTAGGAATTGGCAATTAGTTAACCTGCAAAGTTAAAGTTGTTTCACCTCAGGCTTACATGCTGAAAACTAAATTAACTTGTACGTATTTACATCGAGCCTTTATTCAAAGATACAATTGTGCTGATTTCTTACACCTAGCAGCAAGTAATTATTTTATCCAGCTTCAATTAAGCATGATAGGTGGGTATTTGAGAATTAAATTGCGTGTTAGGTGGCCAGTTCCCCTACTGCATTTAAAAAAAAACCCTTAAAATATGTGAGAGGTTTTTATACCAGTGAATTCCAATGCAAGTTTGACAAATGTATATTGCATTTTTATTGGGTTTTCTTATACTGATTTTGATGTATGTCCCAAAGCAGACCTCAGCTAAAAGATTCCAGATCTTGAAATTTATTATTGTCAATAGTCTGCATGACCTTTAGTTTAACTGCATCTCGGCTGTCAGTAATAATCCAAGGCTGTACTTTCAATGATAGAAGGAGAGATTTTGCATATCGTGTCTCTAGGTCTCCTTGAAATTGTTCAGAAATCATAGTCATTTATTCCTATTGTCAGGGCAAGGTCTATTATGAAAACCCATTTGTCTTCACTTGAAGATGAGTAAAGAAACTCCAGTTTTGCTTTGAATCAAGTACTAACTACTGTAGTTTCTCAAATAAATCAACATGCTGACACTTAGGCCTGTAATATGTCTTCTCTTATTCAGGGCCCCTCTTTTTATTGTTCCCTTCACCAGTTGAGCTGCGGTGGCTCAAGTGGTTAAGATGCTGAACTGCAGGCTGTGGAAGGTCAGTAGTTCAGCAGTTCGAGACCCGAGTTGCAGCTCCTGCTAACCTAGCAGTTCGAAAGCAAGAAATTGCAAGTAGATAAATAGGTACCACTTCGGTGGGAAGGTAACAGCATTCCATGTGCCTTGGTGTTTAGTCATGCCGGCCACATGACTACGGAAATGTCTTTGGACAGCGCTGGCTCTTCGGCTTTGAAACGGAGATGAGCACCATAATCCTAGAGTCGGACGACTGGTTTTCGAGCAAGGGAACCTTTACCTTTTTTCACCAGTTCAATGCACATTTTGTCTCTTAATGAAGACCCATGGTTTTATAATATAATCTTTATTTTTTTTAATGGTCTACCTAACTGGACCCAGTGCCAACCCATAAATGTCTATTCATAGAGGGTCCAATGGAGAAATCCTGAGTAGAGTTGTTATTAGATTGCTGTTTGAACTTGAAAAATCCTCATTTTGATTTCTCTTTTTCCTTGTGCAACTCAAACCCAAGAGCCATTATTTTTGCTCCATTTTATTCCTTGCGCTGAATCCTTCACATTAGATTTAAGACATTTTTGCAGTGAAATGGAGACAGCTCTGAAAGGGGAAGGAACTGTAGGTTCTGGGGGAACCTTCCACTAATAACTCCATGGCTTCAATCCAGTCTTTCATTTATACAGCCAAGCTTTACATGAAGTGCTGCTTCAGAAACAGAACATACTTAGTAGAATATGAACAGGCTACAAGTGAAATTCTGAGTATGTGAGGTTTAATTTGGGGTTAAGAAAATTCTTTTATTCTCTATGGTTTTCAGCCTTGCATATTGTTTTATGGTCTGTTATTGTAGTATATTTCTGGCTCTGTCTTTGGGTCCAGGGTCAACACCTCCTCCCCCACACTTCCCTCAAAGGACCACTAGCCCCACTGAAGGTGTGCTATACCAGCAAAGCCCCAAGGCTGGCAAAGATGTCTGTCAGGTCAAAAGCAGTTAATTACGTCATTCTCTCCTCCACCAGTTTATCTTCACAATAACCCTTAAATAGAGGTAGGCTGAGAGCCAAAATAGATTTATTTATTTATTATTTGTATTTATACCCCACCTTGCCTGACAAGCAGGCTCAAGGCAGCTAACAGGATTAAATAGCATGACAAAAAATTAAAACAATTAATAAATACCATATCAGTTAAAACAAGTAAACAACAACAATTACAGAACCAACTATGGCGGCAATCCAATCAAATCCCAAGATAGGGGTAGCAGTAACCAGCGGAGACTCTGGCCAGAAGATGGTCTAAGTTCGGCCAGAAGATGTTCCAGGGCACACCCCATAGTGGCGACCCCTAATCGAATGCCTGGTGGAAGAGCTCAATTTTACAGGCCCTGCAGAACTGTGAGAGGTCCCACAGGGCCCTGATGTTCTCTGGGAGCTCTTCCACCAGTATGGGGCCACCACAAAGAAAGCCCTGGTTCTGGTAGTATTCAGCCTGGCTTCTTTCGGACTTTGAATCCACCATGGGGATACCTCAGCCATCTGCAGGATGAATTTCCCTTTGTTTACAAATTTATGGGTGCCTGATCCTGACTGGGATCCAGCTTATTTTGCACCCTAGGCGAGGATCCCTTTTGGTGCCCCCCATGAGCCACCCCCCTCCCCCTGTGCATCTCCTGGCCTTCCTGGGCTGGCACCCGCAGGCTCAGTCTCTGCTCAGGCTGGAGGGCTGGAGAGGAAACTCATTCCTGCCACAGCTGAATTGCCCGCTCACCACTTTCATGCCAGCAACTCACCAAGGAGAATCTTTGCTCCCAGGACTCTACAGCTCCGAGGGAGCCTTGGCCCCCCCACCCCCATGTCTCCTTTCTTGCATAATCCAGTCTCATCCTCCACAGGGAGCTCAGAGGAGCCCAGAGACCAGGGGGGTGACGGCTCTGAGGTGGGTGGGCGGCCTGGTCCCAGGAAGCACCCAAGGCTCTTGGCAGCCAGATATGCGGGCTTTGGGGAGCACTGGCTACAGGGCTGCAGGGTTGGTGGCGGGCCCAGATGTGTGACGGATACAGAACTTTGGGATGGGGGGCGGGGGTTCTGGCCAGAAGAGTCTCCACCACTACCTTCCGGGGTCGAAGGGCCGGAAACTGACCAGCCAGCCTCCTCCGCCTTCCCCGCGCCCCTGACTGCTTAATGGACCGGACCGGCTGCCACCCTTCTGGGGGGACTCCCTCCTGGGTGCCAGAAGGGCAGGCATTCTGCTTTGCTCAGCAGCAGGACTCACCTCCCAGCAGGGAAAGGCCAGCCCAGAGCAGCGACCTCGCAGCTGCTCAGTTCCCCACGGCCGCCCTGGGCTCCCATTTCCTGGTGGAAAGAGCAGCGAAGGGGCGCACTGAAGCAGCATGTGCCCAGAAAGTCATGCAGGGGAATTTCATCCCTAAAATGGTCTTCATGGGGGATTCAGAGATGCCATCACATCTAGTGTGGCTCTCAGAGAGAGTGATTGGGCTATGGTCACCCCATAAATTTCCATGACAGAGTGAGAATTCTGACCTAAGTCTCCTAGATCCTAAGTATCCTAGATCCTAGTATAATGCTCAAACCAGTACACCACACTGACTGTCATTGATCGGGTGTTCCCCTATATATAAACATGCAGCTATAAAAGGGTATTTGATGTGTTCTCTGGTGGTACACTCTTAGTTCATACAAAAACTAACAATACCTAATATGCATTAGTATATTTATATTCTGCCTTGTTTACATCATGAAACTTGAGTTGACATACATACCGTATTTTTCGGACCATAAGACGCACCTGACCTTAAGACGCACCTAGTTTTTAAAGGAGGAAAACAGGGAAAAAAATATTCTGAACCTTTGGTCCATAAGACGCACTCACTTTTCCTCCCACTTTTTTTGGAAGAAAAAGTGAGTCTTATGGTCCAAAAAATACGGTAGTTCCCAAGAGGTCTCCTAAACAGGCAACAGCCAGACACAGATCTGCATGCTTCAGCAAAGTTACTGTGTATATGCCTTCAGGCCATACTGTGAACCAATAGGTTTAAACCTGTGTGAGCCAGATGTGTGCCCTGCATCATTATTTGTATGGATTTCAAAACAATCCATTCAAAAATACATACAGAATCATCTGTAATACACATGGCAGGCATAAAAAAGTTTCTCCAAATACATATCAATGTGGAATGGGTTACCTCAGGTACACATTTTGAAAGCCTATGTTCCATTATTTCTGTTATATTATTTCTGTTTTCAAGATGGGAACTATTGTAAACACACTGAAAGTTCATTAAAGCATTTAATATTAAATTTAATTCTTAACATCAATGAATGCCTGTATTTACATGATGTGGGGGTGATGGTGGCTCTGACCTTGTTCACCGATGATGACTGGGAGTGTTGATTTAAGGAAAGTTTTATTTTTTATTTTTTTAGAATCACTTATTGGTCAAATATCTGAAAAGACACAGTGCTGTAGCCCAACTGTTTGCATGCAGTCATCAGGGCAGAATGTTTGGAATAATAGCTGTTCGGAAGCCAGAAGGAGTGATGGAATCCAATCTGCCACTCTTAACAGCTGATTAACACAATTCAGCATTTCTAACTAGGACTTCATGTGTGCAGTCCTGATTTCTCAATGAGTTTGGCAGGCTGTTTTACTGTATTTCTTACTAATTATACTGTACAGTGCATGTATGTTCTCACACAGCCCGAGTTCTACTACTCCCATCCCTTGGTACATAACAGTTATTTTCAGCAGGCTATTCTTTAAATAGACATTTATTTATTTATTTATTTACTTACTTACTTGTCAGATTTTTATCCTGCCCTCCCGGCTCAGGGTGGCTCAGGGCGGCTCACAACAGAATAAAATCTCAATACAATCACATAAAACCATAATTTCATAAATACAATATTAAAACACAAACATAGGCTTTCAAAATTTGTGGTTGTCCTGACGGCAAGCCTCCCCAGGGCTGTCCTCCTCTCAGGACTCCGGCACCACCGCCCACCCCAGCTCCGGCGACAACAGAACCTACCGGGGACAAGGGCCAACCTGACGAGCCATCACCACATCTCCTGGGTCCCGTCGAGATGGCTCTGCAGCGCCCGGGCAGCACTTCCACCAAGGAGGGGCCAGCACATGAGGGGGATGACCCAGGAGAAGGGGAGACGATTGCGCTGGTCCATTGGCCCAGCTCGAGGGCCCGACCACAGCACAGAGCAGTGTGGAGGGAGAGAGGCATGGGACAGTCAGGGGTGCTAGGACCGGAAGATAGCCACACCCCAGCCCAGCGTCCCGGTACAAGAGGAGGGGGCGGGGCCATCCCTGGGGTAGTGGTGGACTACAGAAAGGAGCATGTGACGCGGGGTTGGGGATAAAAGGAGGAACCAACATGGAGGCCGGGGAGGAGAAACACAACGCTGACAGCACAGAAGGGAGAAGCAAGAGAGAGACGTGTCAGAGTGTGCCGAGGGAGTGTGGAGGGTGGTGACGTAACCTTCTCCCCTCCCAAACATCTGAGGCCTCCGTGGTTCCCCTTTTCCACTCCTCAGGAAGCAGGTCGTGGTGGCATATAGGGCGGAGCAGCAGGGGGCCAGCAACAGCGACGAGGGGTCATCAAGCTCATGTGACAGCAGTGTACATTCAGTTTTGGGACAACCCAACGCAAACTGGTTGAGCAAGCATTCACTGTTGATCAGCATGAACCATACAAGTTTAATAATCAGCTCACATCTGATCGTACCTTCAAGTAATGATGATTTTTACACCTGAACATGATTGTAGTGAAATCTGCAACATCCCTATATATTGCTGCATCAGTGTATAAATTATCTAACCACGTCACGAAATTGTATAGATCCCATCTAGTGGGATTGGCCCTCCACTCCAGTGGGACTTCTGATCCTCAGGGAAGCAGCCATACGATCAACTACATACTACATGGTTATATTAGATCATTGTAGTAATACCTCCAGCTGGTCATACTCATTACATTTATTTTTTTATTTAAAAACTTAACTCCCACTCAGAGGTACAAAGCAGCTTACACTTGATCAGGTTAAAATAGCAATAAAAATAATGCAATTACATCTGATAACAACAACAGAAACAACAAATTATCTGACATACACTACACTTTGCCTCCCCAGTGGTAAAGCACCTGAGGTAGTCCCCCCACATGAATGCAGGTGGCAGTGGCACAGATGGGGCATGTACCACCTATGCACCCACACTAGCTCCATGGAGCTGGTCAACACTGGCATAAGTTGAGAGGATGCATGTACCTTCTCCTGTGCTGCTTCAAGGCAGACTACAGATGGATTTTGATTCCAACTGGGAGACAACAAGAGCAAAGCATGCCAGGTACCGCCTCCAAGATGCTGTCCTCTGCCAATTTGGCGCCCCAACTGACTACTCAGATTGTTTGGGTAATTAACTGGTCTAGACAGTATATCAAATGTCCTCTAAAACAAAATAAATTTGTAAGCTCTCTGGAAAGATAGGGGGAAACCTTCTCTGCAAGGCTATTCCAGACTAGAGGGGGCATCAAAATAGATAACAAGTGATATGTTGAACTGAAAACATTTTTATCCCTCCCCTCTCTCTCTCTCTCTCTCTGTTTCACATCTTAATAGCTCTTTTACATTTTAAACATTCATTATAACTTGTAAACTCCTATGGAAATCAGTTTTTGCTGGAAAAGACCAGAATGTAGCAACAAAATAATCAAATTAATTAAAATTACAATACAAATATAAATTATTTTTGGGAAATTACCATATTCACTCTCTCTGTATCTCTCTATGTATAAATATATAGCAAATAAAAACACCAATAGGTGGTTATGTCAATAAAAGAATGTTAAACAAAACA
Organism: Gekko japonicus; assembly: GCF_001447785.1. Classification (NCBI taxonomy): domain Eukaryota; kingdom Metazoa; phylum Chordata; class Lepidosauria; order Squamata; family Gekkonidae; genus Gekko; species Gekko japonicus. The sequence goes on from NW_015160292.1 coordinate 124,607, forward strand.
AACAAAAAAGCCCTTAAGGAGAAGTTGCACTTGTCAAATTGATGTAACTATCAGGATACTTATTAGCAGATCTAAATTTGTGAGCAAGCATACATAGATGAGCTCATGTCTTCCTCATTGCTTGTGGAACCTTTAAATGGCTGCTAATAAAGTGCTACATTCTCAAAGACAATAGTATGGGCCAAGAACCTATTCTTCAAATATTTTTGCCCCATAAATAAGCCTCATATTTCTTTATTATCAAGTGTAACTAATTAGCAATGTACTTACGTAGAATAGGGATGTACCTAAGTGCTCTTCTGCTACACAATTCACTTCATTGTGCTCACATAATTACAGAAATTGTATGTGCTACCAGCACAAGAAATGTATGCTGTACAGGTATAGTTGCAAGGCCAAAAGGAGAAGGGAGGGATGTAGATATTTCTAAGTATACTAGCTTTCTATCTAGGCATCCAGGCATTCTTAACAAATGAATTGTCATATATCCTTTTGTCGTTCTTAACAAATGAATTGTTGTATATTCTCTTGTCATTTTTAGTATAGGGTCTCAGTCTGAATTCATTAATTCAGTGATAAAATCATGTTTGAGGTAGGGATATTTCAAATTTCTGTCCAGATTATTGTTCAACCCCTTGTTTCCCTGTTTAATTTTCACCCAGACTAAAAAAAAAAAAAAAATACAGCATGTTTGCTGCTGGGAGAACCTCAAGTGTTTCTCCCAAGTCTATTGAACTTTAAAAAATGTCAGTTAAAGGTTCACTGCCTCTTTTGCTCATTCTTTTCAGAATCCATGGATACCTGGCATTGTGTCTTGCTGTTTTATATGCTTCATGTGCATCACCTTTTATAACCAATTTTCTTTTTATCTCTACCTGTCTAACTTTGTCTTTGATTTCTTTGAAGTGTTGAAACCATAGTTATTGCATAGAACCAGATGTAAGTTGAAACAAATGAGAGTGATAGTTATGCCTTTGTACCAACCCCAGTAATGTTGCCATAGCATACCATCTTGGAGACTTTATCATTAGGTGTAGAAAAAGTAGAATGGATGCAAGTATCACATTTATCATTTGCATTTTGGAAATGTGTGATATTTGATGCCTCTCTTACTTTTAAGGGAACATTATTTTGCAAGGCATGGTATGCATTGTCACATGGTTGAAACTGAATGCCATCTCAAAATGGAATTTATTACATCATGGGCAGTGTTCCCTCTAAGCTGAGTTAGTGTGAGCTAGCTCACAGTTTTTTAGCCTCTGGCTCACACATTTTTGACTTAGCTCAGGAAGGATAGCTCCAGAGCAAACTAATTATGCAGTAGCCAAATGGCTCGCTCACAACTTTAATGCCGGTAGCTCACAAAGTAGAATTTTTGCTCACAAGACTCCACAGCTTAGAGGGAGCATTGATCATGGGCATAATCCAGTTCAAAGTAGCTATGGTAACTCTTCACTGAGTTCAGTGCAACAGCAGAACGTGTGCTTAACTCTCCCAGGCTACAACCCTAATGACAGTTTCCTGGGAGCAGGCACCATACATGAGACTTAGTTCTAAACAGATTGCTTAGGATAGCTGTCTCAGCAAATGTTACAGATGTATAGCTTCACATCCTATTTATATATCAGTATTATATATTAGATGACTCAGAGGTTAAAACACTGAGCTGCAGACTGGAAGGTCTGTAGTTCGGCATTTCGAGACCCTAGTGTTGCGTGACGGAGTGAACTCACGTCTCTGGCCCCAGCTCCTGCCAACCTAGCAGTTCGAAAGCAAGAAATTGCAAGTAGATAAATAGGAACCACTTTGGTGGGAAGGTAACCATGTGCCTCAGCATTTAATCATGCCGGCCACGTGACTACGAAAACATGTTTGGACAGCGCTGGCTCTTCAGCTTGGAAACAGAGATGAGCACCACCCCCTAGAGTTGGATTCGATTGGCTTTTGAGCAAGGGAAACCTTTACCTTTACTATATATATTTTATGCAGTGTTTACAGCAAAAGTTATATCTGGACTGGACCTAATGTGTAGGACATTATACACTATGAAATAGAAGGAAGAATCAGAAGACCAGGCTTTTAACTCAACTGTTTCTCAGGTGGTGGACCGTGCCATCAAGTTGCAGCCAACATATGGCAACCCTGGTTTCCAAGGCAAGAGACATTCAGAGGTGGTTTGTCATTGCCCACTTCTGAGTAATGACCCTGGACTTCCTTGGTGGTCTCCTATCCAAGTATCAATTATAAATGTTGAGTCTAAGACCAACAAAGTTTAATTCTGGGTATAAGCTTTCGTGTGCATGCACACTTCTTCAGATAGACTGAAACAGGCTTCATCAAGCCTTAGTTGCCAGGAAGGGCAAATTAGAGTCAAGATGCATAAGTAACTGGGTGGTAAGTATAGCTAAGATTGGATTCAGTTGCTTCAGACTAGCATCGCTACCCACCTGAATCCACTGACAAATTGTAAGCAGATCTCAGATATTCAGTTTGGGATATCTGTAGGAAAGAGAGATAAAAGAAGACAACATTTATAGAATGAAACAAAACATCTTGAAAGTTTAATGAACAGGGGAAAACTGTAAACCTTCATTTTCTTCAATTTTTGACACCTCTATGTTTTCCATATCTTACTGTAATGATATGCACGCTTTACTTAGGAGGACGCCTATGATGCCAGTAAAACGTACAGCTGATTAAACATGTATAGATTTAGTTTGTTGAAATAGAGACTCAAAAGCCCAGGCCACTTGTATTACAGGTAATGCTAATCATCTGAGTCCTGATGCCAGTGGTTCTTCTAAGCTGAGCTAGTGTGAGCTAGCACACAGTTTTTTAGCCTCCAGCTCACAGATTTTTGTCTTAGCTCAGGAAGGATGGCTCCAGAGCAAACTAATTTATGCAGTAGCCAAATCACTTGCTCACAACTTTAATGCCAGTAGCTCACAATGTAGAATTTTTGCTCACAAGACTCCCCAACTTAGAGTGAACATTGCTGATGCTGTTTCTTGAAAGCCATCATTTCAGTTAGAAGAAGAAGAAGAGATTTATATCCTGCCCTCCACTCGGAGTCTCAGAGTGGCTGACAAACTCTTCCCTTCCCCTCCCCAAAACAGATACCCTTAGGGTTGCCAAGTCATTCTGACTCACTGGCGGGGGAGTGTCGCTTCGGTCCAGGAGCTGCCGTGGGACGTGCATGCATGTGCGCTTCATGCGTGCGCGCCGCCAGAATGTCACAGGAAGTGACGCACGATGTAGAGCACAATGGGGGCATGGCCCCAATTGTTGGAGGGAAAACCATAAAGTTTTCCCTCCAACGATTGGGGCCACGCCCCCAATGTGATCTACGTGGTTGCGTCACTTCCTGTGACACACCCACGCTGCGCTTCGGGGGGCGGGGTTCCTCCGGGGCCCAATTCCGCGGTGGTGGAAATCAGGCCTCCAAAGCAGGGGTTTACCTGCCCCCTGCCCCCACTTGGCAGCCCTAGAAACCCTGTGAGGTAGGTGGGGCTGAGAGAGCTCTGACAGAAACTGCTCTTTTTCAAGAACACCTCTGACAGAACTATGGCTTGCCCAAGGTCATCAGCACCTGCGAGTGGAGGAGTGGGGAATCAAACCTAGTTCTCCCAGATTAGAGTCCACACACTTAACCACTACACCAAACACTACACCAAACCACTACACCAAACCACTACACCAATTAGGACAAGAAATATGTTAATAGCTCTGACCAGCCTAGTATCTGTATGCAAGAGGACAGCATCTGGAAGACATTTTAGCATTGACCTAAAGATATCTCTGCTTTAGCTTTCTTTTTATGAACTGAAAGAATTTAAACCTCTTAACACACATAAACAAGGAAAATTAAAAGCAGTTGATCCACCGGCAGTGTTATTTTGGCACTTTAAGTCTTCCTCTGGCAGCACAAACAGAAATATATATATATTTAGGAGACATAGCTATGAGCAGCTGAGGAAAAGGAAAGAGAAACATTTCAATATTAATTAAGTCACTTCAAACAGTATGAAAATAATAACAGAACTGCCTGCAAGTGAAGGACAAATGGATAGCTATAATTTTAACACTGGAGACAGAGAGTTTGGTTCTACAATATATATAAAAAGGAATGGTTAGGCATCTAAATCCAATTGAAAAGAAATGAGGCTTTTCAATATCTTTTGCCTTTGAAAGTTTAGTACTGAAAAATATAACAGAAAAGGCAATTTAAATGTACAAATGAAACCCTGTTCTTAATATCTTTGTTTCATTTTTATGGAAATATCTTTAGTTTTAATGGCAACACCATTGAATGCCATGCAGTTTTATTAATGCAAACATACAATTTAAATGCTAGTAATAACAGCTACCTCCACTTTGAATCCAAGAGGAAAAGCAGGAGAAAAGGGCAAGGTTAAACAACAGAAGTACAATCACAGCATTTTACCAATTATTTGGCCCACGTGTGCACTGGCTTGCTTTGTTCAGTGTCCAGAAATCACAAACGTGACAATAGTGATCTGCATACTGTTCAGTGATGCCCTGCAAAAAAGAGGGGATAGTTTTTAAACTCCCAAATACAGGAGGAATTCTTATGACAGAACTTTATAAGCCTACCTAAATGGAATCAAGCTGAGAAAACCAGGCTTCAGAGTAGGAAGTAGTGTAAGTAGTCTCTTGGAAGGAGTCAGGAACACAGATCATCACTTCATGATGTAGGGTAAGGTTCCCCAACCTGGTGCCAGTAGGTGCCATGGTGCCTGTGAACACCTTTCCTGGTGCCTGCCAAGTGTTTTTAGAAAGTGGGTGAGGCGAAGTTTGGTATTTGTTCAGCAGGTCTTCTGACTGGTCACTGGCGATCTGATTGGCTGTGCAGATTTTTTTTGTAAAAGTTGCTTTGGCAGCAAGTGCCACCATAGTACAGGGATTTTTACTGTACGACTGAAGATAAACTTTGTTTAAACAAGAAAATGTTCTTAAATGACAAGTTCATTTAAAAAAAAGCATCTTGTTTAACAGAGCTTCCACCTGAAAGGTTGAAACATTACTATTAATATGTGGCCTTGCTCTGTGATTTTTGTGGTTGGCTCCACCTCTTGTGACAGCCATTTTTCAGTTGACTCCACCTCTTGTGGCAGCTATTTTTGTAGTTGCACGCACCGTCCAGTGTCAGAATTCCTTTTTTTTTTGAAACCCCCAAAGGGGTATTTTTATAGTTTTTCAATAGACTACAAAACTACAAAGAAAAAAAAGGGAAGGGACTACATCTATGGATAAAGGAAAGATACCCACACTAACTAAAAACCCAAGAGTGAGAGATCATAACCCAGTTAAACTAAATGTTAGTATTGCATTTGTTAATAAGGCAATATACCTGTAGAGTTCTTGCTTTGCACTGCTTCTATGTTAATAAATTAGTTATCTTGAGAAGACTTTCTGAGCATCTTCATTTCTTCAAAGAGCAATTTTCAGAGTCCTTCTGCCCTTACTTTGGCTTTCTGTCTCTAAAATCATACACAGTTTTCGTCGCACCCATAGC
>NW_015160292.1:130504-155969 GCF_001447785.1 Gekko japonicus
TAGCCTTGGCCAGAGTCTCCTTCAAATATTTTTCAGTTTCAGGGACCCCCTGGAACCTAAGAATCATGTTAGCCTTTTCCATTTGAAGCTCTAACAAACACTTTTCTTGAAAGTTTTGCTTTCTTTCAATTTCTCCCACTCTTTTCTCCATCTTCTTGTTACCGGTATCCATCTCTACTATTTTTTCTGTTACTTGTTCCACTTTCTTGTCTGTTTCTGCCAACTGACGCTGCTGTAAAGCGAAGTTTTGATTCAGCGAGGTCAGCTGCTGGTTAATACCATTGAGTTGCTCTACCACCGGCTTTAGCATATCCGCTAGCAGCTTCATGACGTCAGTTCCCTCCTCTGGCCTCGGGCTCTGACTACCCGGTTTCGCTTTTAACTTTCCTCTTGTCACCGCCATTTTTCCAATTTGTTTACAAATTCAAACCGTTATGCAAAGGCCCGAAGGACTAATTGTTTCACAGCAGGCTCTCAGATAAGTCTCTCAAAACAAATCACTGTTTGTTTTCCCCCTCTCCCCACCTTCGCTTCGCTTGACTCTTTATGCGCATAGGAGGTGTCCCTCCCTGCTCTCCGCTTTTCCACGGGGGGGGGGATTTGCTTATCAATCAGTCCGCTCAAACAGAACTCACATTCATTGTCGGTCTTCAATCAGACCTCGCTCCCAATCATCGTTATTCCGCTGGATCTCTCACGCTTGCCCCAGTCAAACTAGCTTGTGCCCGAAGGCCACTCAGCAACCAGACCGTCAGGGCGGAGGGAAGCCTCTATTATCCGGCAAATAGCCATCTAAGAGGCTAACCCTCAAAAGCCCTCTGGCTCGGAGCCCTTCCTGAGAGCGCCATGAAGGTGCCACTTGAGGTGGCACCCCTCCATGTTGCTGGTGTGCTAATTGCTCCTCCACGGGTCGGAGAGAGCGACCGCCATCGCTAGTCCACTTCCGGTTCTCCCAGTGTCAGAATTCTTAATGTGCCCATAGGCTTAAAAAAAACTTGGGCACCCTCACTGCAGAGTGAAGAGAAAAGATTACAACAGAATGAAGGTGCAGATTTGTGAGACAGTAGAATGTGCTGCACCACTTCAGACTGCAGATGAGGAGAGACACATTTTTAATGCACCACCGTCTACCAACTCCTTGCAAGTTTAAAGAAAAGTAGCCTATTAGGAAGAAAGGTCATATGCAAGGAGACTTCAAAACTGTAAATCCTTTCCTGCAGCCTGAAATGGTACAACTCCATTCTACCATCTCAGCACACTGCCACCTCATTCCCTACCTTATTGTACCACAAGGGTAGATAAGACTGTAGGTCTAACATTCATGATATGTTTTTGAGGTGGCATAAGCAGTATTCATTTGCCATGTCTGTTTGGTATGAATCTCACCTCACTGTGATTTGAGCATTGTTTTGCATCCACAGTACTTTAAACATCCATAGTCACTTGTGTGTTCTGTCTGAATGTATGAAATTGTATTTCTCAATGCAGACATGTATATGGGGCCACATGTGTGCTGTGGTGATTAGTCTGCCCAATGATCAAGTTCTTATTTTAGAACAGTGGCATCCTTCATTCTACAGTCTTCTTTCTGCCCATTGCTGAAAGGCAGAATTTTCACAATAGAATACTATTTGGTTGCTGCTTCAGACCATCTCATTTCCACAAATGACACAGCAAAAAAGAAAAAAGCACTTTAATCCACTGTGAAAGAACTGATCAATAAGCCATGCAACTCACTTACCATCATACATAAAGAGAAAATGTATGTGGTTTCCACATAATATGAATCACAACTACTGGGTTTGAGGAAAGAATCTGATCCAGAGTGGAAAGGTGTTGGACAATCAAAAGGTCCTTAAAAAACCCCAAAACATCTTGCTCTCATTTTGTGTAAAAGCCAAGACATTAAAGAAATATTGCTATCAAGGTCACCAAAGTCAGAAAACTTTCTAAGGATAAAAAAAGCTCTTATTGCAGCTGTAGCCTACAAGTGAAAATAAAAAGTGTATACAAATAGAAGGAACAAGATGACAGAAACATAAAAATGGATGAAAGAGAAAAAGAATGGATAGGGGGAAAATCATTAAGGAAACAAGAAAAGGTGGGCACAAAATGCTGACAGGTTAAAAAAAGTTGAACAAGCACAAGAATGAGGAATAACAATTGCAAAGCTTTGCGGAATAAAAAGAAGTTATAAAGTGTATTTTTCATGCAGAAAAATTCCTATGGCCAAAAAACATGGCACAGTATTAGGTATCATACCCAACACCAACACCACTGCCCAATTGGCATGCAGTTGCTTCCCAGTGTCAACTAAAGAAAGCAAGGAATTTGGCTGCCAACTGAGAGAGTGCACCAGATGAGCTTGCACTGGATCACAGCTAATATTGCCAAGTGGAGACTCATGAAAATGTTGTGGATTTTTTAAAACCTTTCTGTTCACTTTCTATTTAGTAGTACATGGGAATTGCACTTTTGGGTATGAACTAGGGTGTAGATGAGGAAAATCCTTCTGGGTAGGCATCTCATTTATCCAGCCCGGGTGGGGAATTACCAGCCCCCAGCCCAAATTTCTCACCTCCAAGGACCTGAGGATCAAGAGAAAAAATGGCCTTTAGGTGACTATCTAGGAATTTCCCATTTTAAATACCCAGAGACCAGGGGACGCAGCCAAGACACACAGAACTGACTTCACATTCCTTCCAAACTCTACCCTTCTGAGACACTGTCGCCCAAATCTCCCAGCATTTGTGAAGGTAGTGTTGGGAAACCTACTTGTGGACTGAATTTGAGAACCCTTTCAGATTTGAGAACCATCCTTGGATATATTTATGACTCAAAAATTTCAGACAGTGATTCTGTTTGCACATAAGCTCTCAAGGCTACAGAAAAGGAAGGAATTCAACTGGCTGGGAATATTTGGTTTAAAGGAAAGCATTCGGCAGTCACCTTGAAATTTTTCCAAATTATTTGTGAGATATTAACACTTTTAAACAATTGTCACATCTGTACTGAGCAGACACTTGAGGGCAGGGTTGCTGACAAGAAAGAGTTTCTTTTGTACTCCCACCCTCATCATCAGCTCCCTTGCATCTCTTGTTTTCTTTCTTTATAAGGTTAATTAGCACTGTCCCTTGAACAGTAGTCCTGTTGCCTGTTCCCTAGATGTGGCACCAATGCTAGCTCTGCCTCATTTTGGAAGCTGCAGCACTCTGGGCTGTCTTCCAACATTAGTTCTTCCTTTTGGCTGCTTCCAGGGCTTCTTCCTGAGCTGGGCACTGCCTCCAAATCTCCCAGGAGCATGGCATCTCCAGGTAGGTCTTCCTCCAGTCAGCCCCCTGACCACTTCTTTACCTCGCTGTCTTCTTCCCAGCTAGACCTATCTCTTCATCTGGTTCCAGCCTAAAGGAGCGGTGGCTGCTCTGCCAACCACATCTCCACACCTCTCCTGGCTATGTTTATATCTGACGGGAATATCAACAGCACAGACCCAACATGTGGCTCCCACATAACTATATTGTTGGATTTTATCCTCCCTCTTAAATGATCAAAACTTATAGCTGCTGAGCAATCTAACTTCAATGACAAGCAATAACTACTCCCAAAACTTTTAAAGAACTTCTATCATTTGGAGTAAACAGTGCTGGGCTAAATGAGCCAATGGTCTGACTCAATAAATAAGTCAATTTCACATCTTTTCTTTATTCAGATCTGCTTTCTGTCTACCCATGCAGCAGAGCACATAGTAGCTGATGTATACTTAGGTTGAATCTGCATTTGCATTTTAAAATCAGTTTTGTGCTGCTGTGACACCGTCTTTCTCTATGGGTGCATTCAGATGGGGCGTTTCAGCCGGCATAAACTGTACCGGTTGGAACCGTTGCAGTTTATGCTGGCTGAAATGCGATCACACTTACCTCCTGTCTGCGGAGCCCATCGCTGTATGCTCATAAACACAGCGGGCGTCGGAGGTTTGTTTGTTTTTTAGAACTCAGTTTGCGCATGCGCATAGGCAGCCATCCACAGAATGGTGATCTTCGTGCATACACAAAACACCCCGTCCCGAAAAGCATGCCCTGAAGAGAGGACTTACCTTTAAAGTTTAAAGAGCAAACTGGCCTCCCTGAGGTCCCGGACGCCTCTAAAACGTTAAACTAAGGACCTTTTCTCTCTTTTTTTTAAACAAATGCCGGGGCTAAGCTTTGCCCAACCACATATCGCCAACCTAACAAAAAAAATGGCGGGTGAAAATCTGAAGCCTCGGGCTTCCGAACTGAAGTGGCTCTACAACGGTGGAGAGCGATCAGACGTGGGGGGGGGGTAAAGCGATTACAACTGTTGCATTCAGGATACCACCACTTGGGGACCTAGTGGCAGAATACAACGGTTTAAAGCTCTTTGCAACAGTTAGGGACGGAAGGCAGATGTTCGCTGTGTGAACGCCGGTAAATACACCGATTCCAACCGGCACCTATACCGTTGTCAATGCCCCATCTGAACGCACCCTATGTGTGTTTGAACGTTCTTTGGAGAAGATTCATTTAAACCAGTGTGGAGGTGCAATAACAGTGGAGCCGTCAGGAGAGTGCAATAAACATATGCAAACATGCAACAGTATGCTAGCTCTTTTCAGGTGTGAAAATGACACCAAATGTAGACAGCTTTTTTGAAGACGGAGTCAGAAGGTTGGGACACTGGTGGGAAAGACAAATGCAGATTCCATCTGGTACCAACTGATCTGATATCCAGTTTCTGGAAGGACATACCTGAGTACAAAGCTTAAAAAGAAAAAAAGCAAAAAACGCAGAGACTCTGTCATTGCTGTAGTTTGCTTTTGAATTTATTCTCATGGCCAATAAGCTGTTCAGTTAAGCTAAATTTCTTTAACATAAGCCTTTGTGAAACTTCTCATTAGAGGATCATGTTTTATGAGCAGTTTTACGTGTCATGTTTTATGTTGCACACATTCACTCATGTGTCAGCTCCTCAGCCAATCCCGAATTCATATCAGAAAGAGACAAAAGCTTAACATATGGGATGTAAAACTGTTCATAAAATATTATGCTGTGATCCAAAAGGTTACTGGCTGGGCATCCTGCTTGCTATTTAAACTAATCAGAAAATTTAGTTTGGACATGGCCACAGATGTTCCAAGCTCATGATGTTCAGACCTGTCTCACCCCCTCCCCCCACACACAATTTGTTCAGTCCAGCATTCAGCCTTACGATCAAATACACCAATCACGTCACTGGAAAACAAATGATCTTCATTTACAGTAGGGTTTAAATTTTCCAGAGTGAGTCAGGCTGATACAAAAGGTCAGGAAAAATATCCTATGAAGCAACTGTAGCTTTTGACATATTTGTTGCTGTGCACAATAGGCCTTTTGTTTGATGATACTGATCTCAGCTAAAAGCAATCCATATTCTGTTGGAATATACAAGATTCATAGAGCACCAGCTTGAAGAAGGTCATAAGTACAGCCTAGAGGGGACAGCTGAAGGCCTGCAAGTTAGCATAGCTAGATTAGGGACTTTCCACAAATTCAAATTATGTTCTTCCTGCCTCCTGATTGGCTCTTTGGAGACTTCCTGCTTCAACTGAGCCTTCCCCCTTCATTCCTGTCCTCAGAGCAGTTAGTTAAGTCTCTCTTCCTCTCCTCTATTCTATCAGAGTTTAGTTCTGTAATAAATGGAGTTATTTTCTTTAAACAGTTGGTGCTCCATTCCTCTGCATGTTTAAACTCTGCCAACATATTCAACATGTAGACAACTTGAATTTTTTTGACTCTGATGTGATGATAGTGAGACTTTCATACTCTTGTACTACAGTTACAGGAATGGTATTTTGGCCTATTAATTTTCATTTGCATTAGTTTGCATTTACTTACATCACATAGTGGCACGATTGTATTAAATTGGAAATGTTTAGTGAATTTCCTTTAATTGTTTAATGTATGTCTGATAAGAACAAAACAATCCCAACAAACTCCAGATAAACCTGATCCGCAAACTTGATGATGTGCTCACAGGACAGACCTTCAAAAATCTAGGGAGGAGGTTATTGTTTGGCATTGAAGCTAGATGTGTCAACAGCTATCAGCCATGGCAATCAAAGTTAATATATCTTTGAATCCAAGGTGGGAGACAGCACAAAAGGGGGGCTTCTTGCAGCATCCCAGTCTTTCTGTTATGAATTGTGGAGTGAGCTATAGTGCAGAAATAGAAACAAAACTTGCACCAGCCTTACAAGATAAGAATATTGGAATCTCTAGTCAGAGCATCGAATAGTTAATTCCTGCAGGTAACTTTCTTCCTTTTTATTGTCATTTAATATTCTGCAAATACACATTTCTGTGTGTGGTATGTTACTACTTGTAAACAATACAATATGCTTATCACAGGTCCTGATCACATGCAGAATTAGCTGCGCGATAGACACGAATGCTGGGCAGATTTTAAGGGCACAATCACATGGGAACATCTGGCAAGCATCCCGCACCCATCGGCAACCCATTTCGCTCCGCCAAAGAAGTGGAGTAAAAAGAAACTGGGGAAAGTCCAGTAGCAAATGGGTTGCTATGGGCCACAGCATCGGGATGGTCTGATCAGGCCATCCCGACTCCGTGCTGTTGTTTTTTTCCCTTCTCAGTATGTGTATCATTGCATACTGCCGTAGGAAGCCCTCAGTGTGGAGATGTGATTCATTGATCCTCCATTTAAGTGAATCGAAAACAAACAAGAAAAAAACCCAAAACCCTCACCTGGGATTGCTTCTGATCATGCAGTGGCGGGCTATGCCCGCAGCTTCAAAGAACTGTGTGATCTTGCAACTGTAGGTCAATTTCCTCCAGGATAAATAGCCTTGCTTCCCCCGTGTGTTATCTCGCGTGTGTGACCACGACCACAGTCTGTCAAAGCCATTTCTAGTTCCCTTGATATCATATAAGAAAGGTGTCTCTTCCCCCCTTCTGCCCCAATTCTCTTTTGCTCCATTTTCTCTCCCATCAGTGAAGTTTTGTTTTTTCCTCTTCCATTCATTCTTTTCCTCCTTGGTCTTCCTACTTGTCCTGTCTACCAACTCCTCTCTAACTCACCTTACTTGTTTTCCTCCATATTTGTCTCATAATTCTTTCACAAACTTCTTTTCTTAACATTTTCTGGTTTAAATAGTGGGGAATTTACCACTGGTTGGATCAGTGTTTCACCTTGGCAACCTATAGCAATACTGAAAATGTATAACTTCCTGGCTATAGACTCAATTTTTGTTTGTCACAGCTGGCACTGCTCTCAATAAGCAAATGAGTGGGAGCCTTTATGCAACAGTGGGGAGAAATGCAGAATACATAATGCTTAATTATAAAATAATTCCTGCTAAGGTAAATCAGGACAAACAGCATGGAGTTTGCGTATCGTACGTTTATACCTCGGTAACCTGATAAAGGCAGTCAGAATGCACATTGAGCTGAACTGGTTTTATAACAAGCCCTCTGGCAAAATAAAACAGTATTAATGCAAATTGGTGTGTTAGGAGAGTGGACTTAGGGAGTTTGCAAACATGAATATTATCCTGTGGTAACGGTAATACTAACATGAGCAAGGACATTTCATAGAAACTTGATTCTGACAAAAATTGTTTTAAAGATTTACTCCCCCCCATGCATACGTATAAGGAGCTGCGATGGCTCAAGTGGTTAAGACGCTGAACTGCAGGCTGTGGAAGGTCAGTAGTTCAGCAGTTCAAGACCCGGGTGCCACATGATGGATTGAGCTCCCATCTCTAGTTCCAGCTCCTGCCAACCTAGCAGTTCGAAAGCAAGAAATTGCAAGTAGATAAATAGGTACCACTTCGGTGGGAAGGTAACAGCATTCCGTGCGCCTTGGTGTTTAGTCATACCGGCCACATGACCACGGAAATGTCTTCGGACAGTGCTGGCTCTTCGGCTTTGAAACGGAGATGAGCACCGCAACCCTAGAGTCGAATTCGACTGGCTTTTGAGCAAGGGAACCTTTACCTTTACCTTTATGCATACATATATATGGTATAACTCTGTGTATGAATCTATGTTGTGTTGTGCTATAGTTTTTCAGCTAATATTGACACTTGTCAGCTACTTGTTCCTCTTCTGGGTGGCACATCTGTCTGTCCTGTTTAGGAATTCTCACTGCCATTCTAAGCAATCCATTGCCGTCAATGAACTTAGAAGGATGCAACTCCATTTAGAATGTCACTGTTCCATCTCCTAACTGGGATGAGGTGTTTGAAATTTTGGGTAATTAGTTTTACTTTTTCAAGTAAGGAGGTAAAGGACAGCAAAAATTTGCCAGCGTACAGATGCTAATCACAAACAGACATCCATTGCTGTAGGAATATAGAAGTATCTTGTTTGCCATCATGTGTGTGTTACCCCCATTCACTTGAAATAAGTGTTCTGAATTCCCTCAGTGTGATTTTGGAGACTATGTATTAAATACACTGACCAGTGTCTGCATGGGTGTCTCCCTTGGGAATATATTATATGGTGCTCCAAGCTCTGTACAAAAACAGGGAGGTGCAAAATGCAGGGCTTTTTTTCTGGGGGAATGTGCTGGAATGGAGCCCCGGAACCTCTTTGAAAAAATTATTTTAAAAATGTTTAAAAGTTCATGAGTTTTCAGTATACAGATTGAACATTTCCCTCTTGAAAGTTCCAGCACCTCTTTTTTTAAAAAAGTGCTGTGTAAATGTAACCAACTGTTCTTTAGTCTAAGTGGCAGAAAAATGTCTTGTACTTTACACTCAATGGATTGGGATGACTGAACAATTATTAATTATGGGCATAGACCAGCAATGAAGAAGGCTCCCCTGTTATATTAGACAAAAGCCATTACATCCATATAAGAGCACTTCTTATGCCAACTTTATTTTAAATATTAAAATGTATATGAAAAAGAATATTAAGTCTTCCTTTATGAAACATATGCAACTATGAAAACGTGTAAAAAAAGAATATTAATACTTAAGGATAATGGAAGTATTTTGCAATGTTCAATTTTCACTGAGATGACACAGGTAAAGTTATACAGGTAAAAGAATGTCCATTAAGTTTCGTACCATGGTTACAAACCCCAAAAACAACATTAACAATCATTTATAAGCAACAGCTTATAAACCAGTGTATCAGGAAGTGACCAGACAGATATTAGTGCAGACATATACATGATTAAAATGCTTTCATGTCTCCATTTTATTATTCTTAGTAAGAACTGAGCATATGAGCTTTATACAGCTCTGTGTGGAAACTGTAAATTGCGCAAAATAATAAGATGTTCTGCAGATCAATACCAATGCAGCTTATGATGCATTGGGTTCATATGTGTTCTCTTGTATTATCAGTGCAGTCATAAAATATACCTACAGAGGAATGGATGATTTTCTGCAACAGTTTTTTTTAAATTTTCCTAATGAATCAGGAGGATTTCTTGATGATGTCATGCCTTATATTTTATTTTCAAAAATGAACATTTAATCCAAAAGGTCTGTGATATCAAAGACATACAAACAAAAGTCATTGTTTGTGGAAATGGATTGTTTTACTGGAAATCATTATACTTCCAGTCATATATATTCTGCATCATTCCCAGATGCTGAATCTTAAGTTGTAATGAAAAGTGTAGACCCTGGTTCCAGTGTCAGGAGCACATTTTCAGCCCTATTAAATGGGTTGGGGGCTAAAGTTGTTGCAGGGAGCTCTTATATTACTGTGGAGATTGAAGGGCACTATATGGATGAAAGCTCAATTTGGCATTTATTTTGCAGATAAAAGCCAAGTCATACTTGGGTACCTCTTCTCCCTAAGCTAGTTCCTTTGCTTGCTTCTGCTTGTGGAGATGGTTTTGTTCCTAGCTTACTAAGAGGAAGGAGCTTAATGCTTGAAGGGCAGCCTGCGCTACTGGTCCACGAGAAGCCCTTCTAGTCAGGATTGTTCATGAGTGCTGTATTCAGGCATTACCCAATTCTTTGCAGTATTTTTTTTTTTTTGCCCATGGTTTTCCACTATTTCCATTTCACTGTAACATGATCGTGCAGGTCTAGTTGGTCCCCATGGTGCCAAACAGAGCATTGTTGAACTTCTACTGTCAATATGCCCAACTCATGCCAGATCAGAGATACATGATTGAACCTGGAGCCAGATGTACATCAGGGCATCTTGCCTTAAAATAGGAAATAACAATAAACTAATTAACAAAAATTAGCAAATCCCAAACCCCAATAAACCCTCTCCCTCCATCTTTGTTCAAAATGTAGAGTCAGTTAGGAAACAAACCTAAGTAGGTCTAAGCAGAAGTTGTGACAGACTGCACTTTAAAATCTTATTTGTGTAAACAGGCAATGAACTGTGAAGAGTTAATTCCTCACAGAGCCAGAGAGCCTTGAGTGACAGGCTGCTCCAAGGAATTTGATTGTTTAGCATCTGTGGAGCTGAGAAAGACTGGGGAGCTGAATTCTGAGGAGAGGACAGTTTAAATTCAGCCCTGACTGAGGAGAGTTTAGTGCTGATGAGTCTGAATGAAGCCCTGACAGAGAAGGGTGTAATGCTGACAGGGTTTGTGTTTAAACCTGACTGAGAACA
This sequence comes from Gekko japonicus, assembly GCF_001447785.1. Taxonomy (NCBI): domain Eukaryota; kingdom Metazoa; phylum Chordata; class Lepidosauria; order Squamata; family Gekkonidae; genus Gekko; species Gekko japonicus. The sequence continues at coordinate 141,118 of NW_015160292.1, forward strand.
GTTTAACACAGACAGAGTACTGGGAAGGTTGGCACAAGGAGTTGGGTAGTTAGGTGAAGGCTCCCATTCAGGCCAAGAAAAGTGGATAGATCTTTTAGAAAGAGAAGAATTTCCCTACCCAGTTAAAACAGGCAGATAGCTCTGAAGAGTGCAAAGAGCCCTGGTTTGGTGATTTTAGAAACTGTCTTTTAAATCCTGAGGAGTTAGGTAAAACTCAAAAAGAATACTGGTGCATTTAGTGAAGGAGTTTGAGTACTGGACAGAGTATCCCTGCCTTCTGGAAACCAAAAGGGTCAAATACATTTTTTAAAAGTATACTAAAAAAAACTTTCTCATCGTAAAGATTATAAGTCACTGTGAAAAGCTTTAGAAATGCTCTGTTGCTTGAAACATATAAATTGTAGTCTGTGCCAATATTGATTTCACCTGACCTTCCCATCTATGTTGAATACAATATTTTGTTATATTTGAACTTTTAAAAACCTTGAGTGCCATTTTGGTGGTTTAAGTTAAAGGGGGATCTTGACCCTTTCCTCAGGTTCCTGGGCTGAGCCAGCAGCAAAATTTCATACTGTGACAGGGTAAGACCACCATAGTTCTTCAGAAAAGAAGAAAATCAATAAATAGGGCTGCTCAGTTAGAAAGGGAGAGAAAAGGGGGAGATCTTGCCTCTGAGGGAGGGAAGTGTCTAGGTCATCACAGAAGTACATCCCATTTTAGTCAGTGAGGCATACTCTCAGGAAACTGTTCTTAGGATCACAATATCAGTTAGCTGGAGTGCAATCCTATCCAGTTATTCCAGTCTAAACTCATATATTTCAGTGGGTTTAGACTGGAATAACTCTGCACTGAGTTACAATAGCCCTGTTCATAAGTTACAATGAATGCATGTACACTCTGGGTACAGTGTAATCTTGATTTCTCTTTATATGTGTATTGAGTAATTCTTATGGTAAACACATGTACAATACAACATCTATATATCTAATAATGAAGGTGCCCCCTGGCGTGCGGATACCTAAATCCGTGCATTGGGGGCACCTGGGGGGGAGGGAGATTTTCGTACACACTTGGGGCAGTCCCCAGGTGTGCACAAAAATCTGAAAACCCAAAAAATATCGGGGGGATACTTAAATCCCCCCAAAAGTAACAGAGCATCCCCTGTGCATGTGCAGGGGATGCTCTGCGAACTACCTCGCCACTGCCACAGGGGACGGGAGGGCAGGACAAAGCTTGGCTGTCTGGCTGGCGGGCGGGCAGGTGGGGAGACTGGTGAGGCCCGGCAGCTATAAGCCGCTCGGGCCTCGGTTTGGAGCTGGGGAAAGACCGGAGCCAGGGGGGAGAGAGCTGGGGGGAGAGCGGCGAGGCCTGGCAGTGACAAGTTGCGCAGGCCTCGCTTTGGAGCCAGGGGAGGGACCGACGAGGCCGGCAGCTGCAAGCCGCTCAGGCCTCGGTTGGGGGGGGGGGGGGGGGGGCAGGGGGGGGGGAGATCAAGCGGGGTGTGTGGAGGAGATGGAGGAACCGGCGGGATGGGGGGGGAGAGCTTACCTACTCCTGCTGGTTCTTCCTCTGCCTGCTCAGTTTGGAGCTCCCCTGCCCCCCCCACGAGTTTCGCGGGTCCTCTTTCTTGTGTGATATAAACCTCACATTTATCCATATACTGATCCCCAGCTTCATTTGTAGAGTGAACCTGTTGTCTCTTACTTACAAACAAATATGTGCACATGAAGACAGGATGTAAATGCATTGTGAACAGGCTACTATTACAGTGCAATCCTCAACATGCATATATAGAAGTAAATCCCATAGTTCTCAATGTGACTTTCTCTTAGGACCTCCACCTTAATGAAATCAACCTGAGTGATCCTAATGGCTTCATAAAAGTAAAAGAAAGAATAGTTACTAGGCTGGATGGTTCTTCTTCCAGGAAAAGTGACCAGGTCATTAAGAATAAAAAAAAAAATTAACCATGTTAGCTTGGCATCAGACTGTTTATCTTGGGGTAAGCTTTTCTATCACCAAACTATATCAGATTGTCCAGTTTACAGATTCTTATGGTGAAAGTTGTAACACAAATATGATCTGTTGTAGTTTGCTTGTCTTTCCTGACATACCTATAAAATCAGGCCATTATAGTTCAGTTTTATAGCTGAGAAAATATGATTTTTTCCAAGACGATTCAGAATGGTCATTGCAGGATCAAAGGATCCTGAATACAAGAACAATAAGAGCTCTGAAAAAGCAAAATATTTTTAGTTCGAAGTCTTTAATTGACTCATTGTAATGCGCTGCTGAAGGTGCAACTTCCAGATTTTAAAAAATTATTGTAAATTGAATGCACAATTGAAGTTTGGTATAATGACAATGAAACTGTAAACGTTTTTGGCTTTGAAAAATAGTTTGATGGAAGAAATAAAATTAAAATGATGATAGAAGATAAAAAGTCAGTTCTCTTGGTCATTCAACCCTTTTTTATAATTACATTCTTTATGCAGTTAGCAAGTGTGTTTTATTGATGCTGATTACATTTTCATGAATCTTTCAATAACTGTCTTTTGGAGAACTTGCTGCACATATTTTAATGAAGTGCAACCAACTAAACAGTGCATTATATTGGTGCAGTAAGTTAACTCAGTAGTTCCTTTATCATTTTAGTGTGGTAAACAAAGAAAAACAAGACATGTTCTTGTGTCTCATGGAAAGGGGGCATATGATATAGGGAAAATGTTCTTTTCCCCTCCTCTTGGTTTGAAAGTATAATTCTGCAGTGAAGTTCGTTGTTTACAATATTTTGCATCATCATAACATCTAGCTGGTAATCTCAGAATATAAGGATAGACTAGAGGAGACATTTCAGATGATGTGTTAAAGGTAATTTCTTTAAATCAGCTCAAGTAGACACTTCATGTCTGTTTATAAGAAAGTGCCTCCAGATTCTGCCACGTACTCCAACTTCCCTGAGACTCTACTACACCCTCTAGCCTGTACCTCATGACTGGAAACTAATTGATAATGAACCCTGTTATGTCCACTGATAGCCACAAGGCACCAGCGGTATGTGACCAGAGCTTGGCTCCAAAAGAACAATGGGGACTAGGATCCTGAGACTCCTAGTAAGCACCTATAGGAACTGTGGCAGGAAGTTCAAACCCACCAATGGGACCTGTGGGTGGCAACCGTGGACTGTATATAGTTGGTCATTCAACCGTTTGTTTGTTGTTGTGTTGTGTGCCAGTAAAGTATGAGCTGCTAATCACTCAGCGTCTGTCTTCACTACGCATTGAACCCAGTACACAACAAACCCACTCTACTAAAGAAGGAGAAAATTGCAACTTTCTCCTTATTGACAGAGTTTTTAATTGACACATTTAGTGGATTGAATCCCATGGATCTATTCTACTAATGTGATGCCTTTGCACAGTACAAGGCTCTATAGAAATATTGATTTCTAAAAGTCTCCTGCCTTCTCCTGTGATCTCTTTCTGATAACAGGCTGTGCCTTATTTCCTGTTGCAAGCCAAATGGTGGGCCAGATGGCCTGAACAACTTTATAACCCACATTCGTCACACTTCCATGCTAGAAGCTAGACTGTAAGGCTCCACACTAGGCCCCACATGTGAGAAGTCACGTACACAATGAAGTAGCTGGCGTTTGGGGTCACATGACTGCAGGCGGGGTCTCCAAACACCTAGCCAATCTATACACACACCTTATTTGCAGCTATGGCAACCAACAATTGACCACACACCCCTTATACTCATGATTGGTTGATGGCCACGGCTAATCATGATTAGATTGGGGTATAATTGATTGATCCCTATGGGAGTGAGCTCTCTTGCTCTTGCTCTCTCCCCTGTCATTGTCTGTTTTATTGCACCTGAAATGCTGTCTCTTGGGAAACAAAGACCTGCTTTGTGAATTGGACCACATGCTTGTGCAAGATGGGATTTCCCTTCAAAATCCCATGGTATATACTTGGACTGTTGGATGTTCCTGAATTTGGTAACTATGAATCTCATTAATGTGTAGTTAAGGCAAATTGCCCTATCCTTTGTTATTTTGTAATCTCCTAGTCTGTTTGCTGTGCTCTGTACTGAATAAAGATCCTTCTTATTTCTAATGGTCTCTGATGTTGTAACTTAAATTCCAAGTCTAAGTCTTGTGCCTAACCCTGACCACATACGCTACCATGGGAGGGTAAAACGCGTGCATCTCTGGATTAAGTTGCTAATGTGTTCTGTCCCAGATGCCAGCTAAGGGTTTGGAATCTCTTCCCTTAGAAAAAGCAGGGACTAGTGAAAATAAGTTCTGGTGGCTGTCTGGAAACCAGAGAGGGTATAGACCATCTCGTGGTTTGTTGTTTAATGTACTGAAAAGTACAGGATTCCCTCTCATCCCTGGACTGGCCTTGGTGGGCTAATTCTGTACAAAGGCACCTTCCCCTGATACAAGAGATTATTTTATTATAACTTCTTGTGCCTTACAAAGGATACTTAGGGCACTTAGGAAAGGTGTGTAACTGTTAGAAGAACTGATCCATGGGAGCAAACCCAGTACTAATTAGATACATCCAGGGCTTCTTTTTGTTAAAGAAGAAGAGGTGCTGGAATTCTCAAGAGGGAAATGAAGTTTTCATTCTGTATACTGAAAACTCATGAACTTTTAAACATTTTTAAAATAATTTTGTCAAAGAGGTTCTGGGACTCCGTTCCAGCTCATTCCCCCAGAAAAAAAAAAAAAGCCCTGGTTACATCCATAGATCAAAACCATTTAGAGTTTACCATAAAGCTGCTGACTGAGATAATAACACAGAGTAGGAATATTAATCCTTTTCCAAGAATCCAATATTTTGGGGAGAGATTGTCAGTGTATCTGAATAAAAGCTGAGACCCCAGCATGTATCCCAAAGCATTTTATTTAATTATTTTACCTACTTTGCTTTTAACTTACATTATATTTTCCCTATAATGCAATTAATAGGGAAGATTACCAAGAAGAAAATAAAGGCTGTCCAACTAATATATTTTAAAGCACTCATGGTATTTTTTCTGTTTTCATTCCTGCCTCTTTCTCCCTCCACCCCCCCCCAAAAAAAACACTTTAAAAATGTATCCATGACATTTTGAGGGGAATGGCAGTGCATGAACTTTTCACATAAGGGGATGACTTGTTCTCTGTGAAAGGAGAACAGTCATTTGCTCAGGAACAGGATTGTATCTCCCCCACTTTTAAGGCCTTCCATTAAATTAAAAGTGAAAAAGTCAAGTGTAGTACTTGCACCTTATTCTGCCGGTGATTGAGAGTTGGTCATTCACATTTTGAAGGGCTAGGAAAGATTATAAAGATGGTTCCATGAGAAGTGCCTATTTCATCTAAAGTGTATCTGTTCTTTTGTGTTATACATTATACATCAGAGTGATATTTGAAGGGAGATTTATTATAATCTCTGGCGGGATGCTTTGTACATTTATAATGCAAAGCTTTTATCTCAAATTCAGGGCATTATTTTAGAATGAATATGCACTGTTTCAGTGAGACAGGGTCTTTTTCTCACCACAAGTGGCTATATGAAACTAAAGTCTAGGCATGCATTGATGGGATGAGAACAGAGGATAGTGGAATAAGGTCTTCCTCTCACAGCTTTATTTCTTAAGCCATGACACTGCATTTATTATGGTCCATATACTTGAATTCCATAATGTCAACATCCAGAAATGGTGTCTACTTTTTGGGATTTCTCTGTTGGGCTTTAATCAAGGGCAAACTAGGCAGTGTGCAACTCAGTAATGCTCCAGAGTTAGTGATGTGACTTTCTTTCCCTCTAGTAAATATACCACACACACACACACAAACACACAATACATGGACATTATTCCAGATCTAGTAGTTTTGTGTGCATGGGTCTGGGTAACACTGGGAGAGCAACCTAATGCTCAAACCTGCAGGGATACCATGTTTGTTTTTTTTAAAAACCACCCTTTTTGAATTACATGGATGCATATGTAAGCATAATATTATCCCCAGCATACAGTGGATAGACTTATGTCACATTGAACACACATGAACACATGAAGCTGCTTTATATTGAATAAGACCTTTGTTCCATCAAAGTTGGTATTGTCTACTCAGACTGGCAGTGATTCTCCAGGGTCTCAAGCTGAGGTCTTTCATATCACCTCCTACCTGATGTTTTTAACTGGAGATGCTGGGGATTGAACCTATTATCATCTCCATGCCAAGCAGATGCTCAGCCAATGAGCCACAGCCCCTCCCTCTAAATCATTATAAGGAAGGTGAAAACAATGGAGAGTAGGGCATCAGGGAAAGCTGGTGGCTCTTGATCTATCTGGCAAATGCAGTGATGTTGAACTTCCCTTGACTTAATTTTGGAAAAGTCTTGGAATTTCCCACCAAAGTAACTCATCCCCCCCCGACCCATCCTAAAATCCAGAAACTCAGTCTTATTTCCAGTAGCATTACCAGCTGCATGAGAGTTTTGGAATACCTCTCGAATCCTTTCAAGCCCCTCCATACCTAATTGGAAGCAGTGATGGCAACTGGAAACCTCTATTACTCCTTGGGAGTTGAGACACTTCAATATTCACACTCTATATGCCAGATTCTCCAGTACATGCAATTTTCCAGGGTGTCTGAATACTCAGTGGTGATATCAGGTATTGTCTAATACATATGTGACCAAACTCCTTTGATGCTGCTGAGTATGCTTACAACCATGTCTTACGTCCAAGGAATGCAGTCATTTGCTTTTTAGCTTTCCCGTAAGCCTTTTGTTTGTACAATAATATGAGATGATGTCCCTATTACCTGATCTGAAATTTCCAGAGACTTTAAGTAGAAAACCTACAAATGGTTCTAACCCACTGACAATTCAATGTCTACTTAACTCCAAAAGAGATTGAAATTTTGGTAATTAATATCCTGGGAGGTTTGAGAGGGCATATGTACATATTTGTAGATGCATTAGTATTTGCTGGCACTGTTCAAACATTTCCAATAACATTAAATGTGATTTGAGCCATATGTGTCCTGGTTCCTTAATTGGTAATCAGTCTCATTATGGATGAGATTTATATTCTGGAAAGTAGTGAGGGGATAGTAAGGTAAAATACTGATTAAGGGACACATTACAGAGAGCATTTCTGGTTTCCTAAGGGGACTGCTCTTGATGATACTTGTATACTTGATCCTGCAAGGTCTTCATTCATGGGATTCTCAAGAGAGGATGATGTGTCAGGACTACTCTCATATGTTTCCCCCAGACAATCTGCCACAGGAATTCCTGTAGGGACTTCCCTGTGTCTGATAAAAGATGTTTGGAAATTGAGTGCATAGTCATAAATAGCACAGCACCTTTTAATGTCTACATTGCTCCTGCTGTGTGTGTGTGTGTATGTGTGTGTGTGTGTTACTGCTCTAGCAATGGGGAACTTGTTTTGTGAGAAGGGGTGACAAAGAGTTCTTTGTGTAAAAAAGAGGCTTTGCAAGGGGACAGTCAATGTAATTGCCGAAAAGGAATCATTGTTCATCTTAAACAAGTGAGTGAGTAGCTAGCTAACTGTAAGTCAGAGCTCAAAATTTAAATCTCATTCTTCCTGCCCCAGTCATCAACTGCAGCTTCTCTGCCTCTCTGTCTGAGGGGGGAGAGGCACAAGCATAATTCTATTGTAAGTAATGTACAGGGGGAAAATCTATTATTTCATACAGTTTGTTCCCACAAGGGAAACGGAAACACCGGAGTAACTCATTCACTGTTCTCCATCACCTCCACATGAAAGAAAGCAAATGTAGGAAGTCGTTATGCTAAGTGTGGTACAGACCTGAAAAACCTATGGTTTGCCAAAAACACACAGTGCACCAGCTTTGTAGCATAGCCTGCAGAGTTTTAGTCCCAGACTAGTGTATCAGGACCAGGAAGTTTATTTTTAACCGATGGTGAGCTGCCATGCATGGCTGATGGTATTTATATTACTTGTTGGGCCTCAAGATGTTCTGATCTTATTTAGTGTCTTCCTTCTAATATTTATGTAGATAGTGATGTGGAGGCATAAAATAATGTTCATGTTTGGTTTTAGTACATAGATCAATGGTTCTCAATTGTACAATTGTCACTGTAATCCAGTTTTAGTGTATTGCTTAGTACATTATGCTGGTCTTATTGAATTGTTTTATAATTCCATAATCCTCCTTGATTCTCAGTGAGAAAGAAAAATGATAAAGTGAATATTTTTATTTTTATTTATTTCATTTATATCCCACCTGCTGTTTATCCCAAAGCTTTTTACATAATTCTTCTCTCATCCATTTTATCTTCACAACTACTCTGTGAGGTAGGTTAAACTAAGTGTGTGTAAATGTCTCAAGATCACCAAGCAAAATTCCATGGGCAAAGTGGGGAATCAAACCTGGAATTTGAACAAAATTAAATAAAAATAAACATTAGCAATAAAGATAATCAAAGCGTGTACCGAAAGCTGCATATGCCTTATGGAGAATTCCTTTTACATCCTGAAAAACTAAAATGAGACCCATATCAGCTACCTTTTAATCACAAATTTACAGGATCAAAAAGCTTTTACTTCCTACATTGCCCACATTTCCCAAATGGGCAACTGATTCTCTATGTCCATAACTTAACAGTCCACAACCCAAGTTCTAATCAATCTCATCCAATGTTCCCTCTAAGCTCTGGAGTCTTATGAGCAAAAATTCTACTTTGTGAGTTACTAGCATTAAAGCTGTGAGCGAGCCTACATTTGACTATCGCGTAAACCAAAATCTACCTCACAAGGTTGTTGTGAAGATAAGACAGAGGGTGAGAAAACAGTGGACAGCACTCTGCACAGCTTGGGGGAATGGGCAGGATAAAAATGTACTAACTATCCAATTTAAAAATCTGTAGGAATCCAGTTCCAAACTGATTTCCCAGACATGTGCACAGGTGTTTAAAAATGTTATACATGTATGACCTATTTGTCCGCTGCAGCAAGCTCAGATATAACATTAGACTACAAACTGTAATGGTTGGAGGTGTCCTAACTGCAGACAGCCAGTGATTAGAGTGTCACACTAGGATCTGGGAGAGCCGGGTTCAAATCCCTACACCATTATGCCAACTTGCTGATGAGTCATTTAATGACATAGACAATATACAATATGCCATTAAATGCCATTAAATGCCAACAATGTCCTTCATAGGGCAAACAGGTCAAACCCTATGCCAAAAGATAAACGGACAGAAATCTGACATTAAGAATCACAAGACGTCCATCAGTGGTTATTAGCCACAAGGTATAGATGCAACACTATGCCTGGGGCAGTGATGCTCTGTATTCGTGGTGTTTGAGGGGCAACAGTGAGAAGGCTTCTGGAGTTCTGGCCCCGCTGATGATTGAAAACTTATATGTGAAAGCAGAATCGTCAAATTTCATTACATAAAATGTTTCCGGCGGAGGACATAAAGGAGAGACCAGTAAGCATCCAGCTGAGGATTTCTTCATACTGCACTGTTATTCTGTTACATATGCCTATGCCTGTTCTTCTCCCTCTCTAGAAGTACATCTGCCAAAAGCAAAGCAATACAGCCCCATGCAGCCCCTTCACAAGAGATAGTACTGACCTGAGATTCCTATTTAAGCAATGCTCTTTCCAGTGACCTGCTATTGCCAGGCAATTGCAATACTGGGAGATCTCCAGGCCCCATCTGGAGGCTGGCAACCCTAGCAGGGGCAGAGCATCTGCTTTGTAAGCACAGGATCCCAGATTCAATTTTTTATATTCAGGACATCCCAGGTTCAATCCTCAGTACCTCTAGTTATGGCAGCAGGGAAAGCTTCTAAGACACACACCCCCGACTGCCTACGAGGCAGGGGAGAAGAGGCTGGATAAACCAGTCTGGCTAGAGTTGATCTAGCTGATCTCTGTAATTTGGAGATGAGCTGTAATTCCAGGGATTTCTAGGTCCCACCTGGAGGCTGGCATCTCTGACTCTGGCTCAATAGAAGTTTCACACAGGTTCATGTGAGACACTAGTTCAAATCTCCACTCCTCGGACATGAAGCTCGCTGGGTAACCTTCGACCAGGGGTGGCCAGACTTGCCTCATGTAAGAGCCACATAGACAAAATGTCAGATGCTCGAGAGTCGCAAGTGGACTTTGGAGGGACAGGTTTGAGGGAGTGGCCTGAAAGGGTGGAGTTTCAGTGCAGGATGTGACATTATCAGAAGGGGTGGAGCTTAGGAAATGACATCACCTGACTGTTGACCTGGAAGTGACATCACAGGACATGACATTTTGAAGTGATGTCACATCCTTGCTAGGTGCCACCCCCAAAGTCTCCTGGCTCCACCACCTAAGTTCCCTGGTGGTAAAAACAGAAAAACAAAAGTGGTAAAAAGTGTGAAGTTTCCTTTTTGAGGTGGCAGCTGTGTTAGTCTGAAGCAGTAGAGTAGACTAATTTTGAGTCCAGTGACAACTTAAAACCAACAGAGGTTTATTCAAGGAATGAGCTTCCGTGGTCTTAGAAGTGCCACTAGACTCAAAATTTGTTCAAGTTTCCTTTTAGATTGTAGTCCAACCATATCTTTAACAGGATTAGTGCTTCAGGAGAGCAGACACTCACATTTCTGATTTCACAAACACATAGGCAACTAAATGTGTAGCTTCTCAAGGCAGCCAGCCATGAAGTCAACTGATCCCTGAAGTGGCCAATAGCTATGCAGAGATGGGCAGTCTGTGAGCAGGTCAGCCTGAATTCCAGCCACAAATTCCCCACACTAAAGAGCTCAGTCACTCTCACTGTCTCACTGTCTCACTGGCCTCACTCTCACTGTCGCCGTGTCCTCCCTGCTGCCAGTGGCCACCTGCTCACCGGCCGCCCAGCCACCCACAGCCAACTGTGGCCGATGGCGGCCGCTGTTGCAGCAGCGTGAGTGGCTTCATTGTCCTGACCCTCCAGGCGCCGGAGCACCACCTCAGCCTTCTGCCTCTACCGCCCTCTGCCCTGGTGGCTCACACAGTGGAGGTCAGTGAATGAGTGGTTGGGGCCTCAGAGTGGCTGGATGTGGGCCTTGCCATCCTTGTTGGCTGCCTTGGCCTCCGGCATCCAGAGTGTCCGACCCCTCCGTTGCCTCGCAGCATACTGAGGTGGAGACACTGGGCGCCAGTTCTGTGGGTGGGATGCAGGCAACCCAGCCAGTGGCCAGGGATACCTTGTGAGTGGCAGATCTGGAAGCCAAATGATTCGGGAGCACATCGAACGTTGCCACCCAAAAATGCAATTATTAATAAAGACACACACACACATACAACATTATGAATAATTTGCTAGAATCTTCTGGGGAGATACATATGTGTGTGTGTATATATTCATATTGTGTTAAAAGGTACCAACTTACCCTGTATTCTTAGCTCTTATGAATCAGTCATTCCCCAATGTGACATACTATATAGCTCTTTAATTCAAATCCCTCATACTATCCTCTAAGTACGAAGAGACAGTCTGTGCTCTGAGTCCACACTTCTGGGAAGGAATTCAAGTTCACTGAGCTATTGTGAGCAGAAACCTAACCTTAAACTTGAAAATAGAAAAGTCAGCTGTTCAATTTTTACGTTGTTAAGATGGTAGAGGTACTTTCAAAAGTCACCAATTACTACTAACATGGGTCATATCACAAAATTTCATTGTTATAATATTAAGAAAAAGCCAGTAACAATAACTCAGCTCCTGTTATTGTATGAAATTTCCACCTGTATCATTTATGGGATTGCCGCTCCCCCTTTGCATAAAAGGAGGTGGCAATCATTGGTGCTCGGATTATAAGCTTGACTCTGGCTTTCTTATCATAATGTGACACAAAAGTGGCAAGAACCAACTGAAAGTAACACACACACACACACGGCATTGCGTTTCCCAGTATCTTTATCAGCATGGTTTGTATAGCTTGTTTTTGCAAATTTTATTAAAGGTGGTTTAATTCAGATCATTTTTTATCCTTTCAGATAAGGAATAATGATCCCACAAAGTAGAACATAACATCAGTTGACTCCTACAAACGTTTTGCATACTAAGGCAGGTCTTTCCCATCTTCTGCTTCCTCAATACCCTCAAAATATCCTCTACTGAGAATTGGGAGGACCCTTATAAATATATACATTAAAAAAACACACACATCGTATCATAGGGGTGTTGGGAATTGGATAAAATCAGTTACTTCCCATTTGTGCAAGCAGAAGACATGTAGGATCCAACCCAATGTCAGCAAATATAACAATGAAAAAGGAAACTAAATAACCCCAAAGCCTCTATATCCTTAGATACACCAATCAATTTAACCAGACAAAACACAATATAGTGAAGTCCTCCCTCCTTTTTAGATCTAAACACAAAAATCTATTGTGAAGGAATGGGCTTGCAAGCACTTCCCTTTTCTTTTTGGTTGGGGACCATGAGAGTGAAAAAAAACTACAGACATCCCAGGTCTCCTCCTGGTGACACCACCTCTTTTTCCTTGCTCTCCAGGGATGCCCAAAACAAACTGGTATCTACTTGCCACCACCAATGCCTCTGAGATTCATACGTCTAGCACTCTGTGCTTGTGTTACCATTTAAAAACTCTGCCTAGTCGCTGCACCTGCCCACTGCATTCTACAAGCTAGCACAGGGACAATCTAACACAGTTTTGCAAATGTCAAAGTTATTCTGCTCCAGGGATGGTGAACTGACCGGCTCCCCCCCACCATTACCATGCTTCAGATAGTAAGAGACTAAATAAGCATGTTTTTTTAAATCCAGGAATCAGACTTAGAATATTCAAAAATGTAATAAATGAATATAGAAAGAAGATGTAATCCTATGTATATAATTCCCTTATATATTAGCCATTTCCAGCTCTACCATTAACTGTGCAGTGCGCTCCATCAGCCATTGGCCCATCAACCGCCACTCAAGAGTACTTGTGTGCCATTGGCTGGGTGCTGGGTCCGCTCCTCTCCCCTGTCCACTGCCAGCTTGGACACTCTTCCTTCAGAGAATAAATTATCAAAACAACTGTCTCTCCTGACAAAGTCACTTCTCCTTCTTGGCTCCTGTGGGATTAACGTTTCCCTCAGAGGCTGTTGCTAGGCAACCAAGCTTGGTTCTGTCAGTAAAAAGGCCAAGGATGGAAGCTCTTTCCAGGCCTTTGTGAGGAACTCATTGGGACCAGTCCTGACTAGGGTTGCCAGCTTCAGGTTGGGAAATTCCTGGATATTCTGTGGTGGAGTCTAAGGAAGCCAGACTATGGGGAAGGGAGAGGCCTCATCTGAATAGAATGCCATAGAGCCCACCCTCCAAAGCAGTTATTTTCTCCAGGGGGGGAGAGATCTGTTGTCTGGAGTTCAGTTGTGATACCCAGTGATCTTCAGGCTCCACCCGGAGGTTGGCTACCCTAGGCATAGCAGTTAGCACTTCAGAGCAGGTTCTTGCTCTGGAGGTTGAGTGGGTGATTTTGGACCAGTCACAGACTTTCAGCTTAATCTACCACACAGGGTTGTTGCGCAGATCAAAAGGAGGAGCGGAGAATGATGTAAACTGCTTTGAAAGGTTGGGAAATTACTGGGGATTTTGGGGATGGAGCCTGGAGAGGGTGGGGTTTGAGGAGGGGTGGGACCTCAGACAGGTACAATGCCATATACTCCACCCTCCAAACCAGCCATTTCCTCCTGGAGAACCATTACTGCCAAACTACAGGTCAGGGCTGGAGATCACTCAGAATTAAAATTGTTCTCCAGATGGTAGAGATCAGTTCCCCTGGAGAAAACAGCTGCTTTGCAGGGTGGACTCTGAGTCATTATACTCTGCTGAGGTTGCCTCCTTCCTGCTTGGGTCCCCACTGTGGAGAAAGACTGTAGTTTTCCTAGGTAGAGGCTGCAGGTGCGGGTGGAGATGGAAAGCTGAAATCAGAGGGACAGATAAAGGTAGGTTGATGGTTGGCTGGGAAGGAAATCAGGTTACCAGCTGCAAGTTCGGAAATTCCTGGAGATTTGGGAGATGGAGCCTGAGGAGGGTGGGGTTTGAAGAGGGGTGGGACCTCAAACAGGTATGATGCCATTGTTGCCAATCTCAAGGTGAGGGCTGGATATCACTCAGAATTACAACTGCTCTCCAGACGGCAGAGATCAGTTCCCCTAGAGAAAATGGTGGGCTCTGTGTCTGCTGAGGTTGACCCCCCAAGACAGCCAGTGTGACATAGCAGTTAGCACTTCAGAGCAGAGTCTTCCAGACCCAGGTTCTTCCTGTAGAAGCTGATTGGGTGATTTCAAACCACTCAAAAACTTTCAGTATAACTTACCTCACAGGGCTGTCATGCAAATCAAAAGGGGGAGAGGAAAATGATGTGAGCTGCTTTGGTCCCCACTGTCGAGAAAGACTGTACTTTTCCTAGGTAGCGGCTACAGGGAGGGGGGAAGAAATGGAAAGGTAGTGGCTGCAGGTGTGGGGAGGAAATGGAAAGCTGTAGTCAGAGGGGTAGATAACAGTATGTTGATGGATGGATGGGAACGAGATAGGGTTGCTACCTCCAAGACAGGTACAATGCCATAGATGCTGTCCTCCAAACCAGCCATTTCCTCCTGGGGAACCATTGTTGCAAGTCTCCAGGGGAGGGCTGGAGATAACTCAGAAAGCTCTTCAGATGGCAGAGATCAGTTCCCCTGGAGAAAATGGTAAGCTCTGTGTGATTATACCCTGATGAAGTTGCCACAGCAAATTTACGCTGAGTGCTCAAGGCCAGGGCACCCACTCAGAGCCTCTTTCTAGAGCTTGCTGTATTTATTTCCACAACAGGCCTTATTC
>NW_015160292.1:156063-195991 GCF_001447785.1 Gekko japonicus
TCCCTACACTACACTAGGTTTTTATTCTGATGATGTTTAAATAAGACAGGCTAGCTTACCTTGCAGTTAATAGTAGTTTAAAATTAGTAGCAGTAGTCTTCCCTCCATTGCCCCTTGCCATGTGGGGAAAATGGATTCCCTAGGTAAAAGCTTAATTCATCATGGTTTGTGCTCTCAAGTCAAGAGGGAGATACAAGAGAGATACCTTCCTGTCCTGAGTTTAAATATCTTCTATCCCCACTGGAATGATCTTCATGTATCTTCTTGTCCGAAAGGAACATCTTGCTTTCTATCACTTTAGTCTTCCCAGCTTTATGGCTCTGGGTATGGTTTACTAGCAAGGTGTACAGTAGTGAGCCATTCCCGTGCTTTAGTTGGTGTCATTAGCATACCCAAGAGCTTGAGTGCTCTGTTCTGGGAGCCTAATGGCTTCTTTATTCACCTCCCTCTTTTCTGCCAGCTACGAGCCTGCAGCTAGGTTCCTGTACATGGACAGAGGGTAATCACAATAACTGACATATTGGAGTGAATTGTTGGGTAAAGGGCATTTCTCCATACATATTAACATTGCCAAAGGGAAAAAATAAGGACCAGGGCCACATCAAAGTGGTCATAACTTCTCAATAAATGTGCATCAAAGGATAGTTGTTGAGCCTGGGAACCTCAGTGTTTTCCATCAAAAGTGTTCAGACCATTAAGAATCAGCTGAACTAGAATGGCTATTGTCATAAACTTTGTGTTGAAGACTTGTGGTTTTAAAGGCCTATTCCCTTAATGTAGTTACCCCAGCACTAGCAAATAAACAACTGAGATATACTAAACTAAGTGTACAATGTTATAACTTCTTGGGTTGCATCAGTATTATGAGCTAACTTGGGATGCTATGTAAGTTAAGCAAGGATGATCAGAATAATTACTCCAAAACCAGGTAGTTCAACAAACCTTATAGCTACCCATACAAGAGAAAGCCTGCCTATCTGCATAATATGCAATAGTTACCACAGATTAAGTACTGAAACCAATACAAGGGCTAGTACTTGTTGCTGGATGCAGTGCCTCATAGCAGTAGAGTCAACACACACCACTCCATCTGTGATTACAGCTATTCATTTCATTAGGAAATACATGTAAGTATGTAGATAGAAGAGGATTTTGGAATTAAAATGTACCGATGTTTCTGAAGCTCAAGAAGGTGCCCTTGGAAGATAGCCATGAATAGATTTCATATATAACAACATAATTAGTTGGTTGTTCACAGCTTGTGCATTAGAGGGCTGAAAAATATGCACTCAGAAGACAAAGCAATTTCAATAGGAAGTCCTCCATGATTGCTCAGCTGATAAATGAGGGTTTCTTTGGACATTACATTTCCCTATCAATGTCTTGAAGATGGTGAGATATGCAGCTAGCATACATAAATGACAGACCACCCACCAGAGCTCGACAATGTCCTTTGGTCAGTCTCATTATCTGATGGTTCAGATGTTCCAAAAGTGTTGAATCAGGTCACTTTACCTCCTTTTTCCTTTCATGTCTTGAAGACCAAAAAAAATGACTGATGCAATCATTATATGAATAGTTTAAAAACAAATAATAGAAAATAAGCCTCCTATGACTGACAGGTCATAACAATTGAAATGCCTGAATAATTCAGATAATGTGCTCCATGTCATGCAGAATGAAGGGGGTGAATTCTTGAATATTCCACTTCAGACTGTGTGTGGAGCAGTCATGTCCATTGTATGTTTCCCATGTTAGAAAACAGCAAGTAGGAGAGCTGCAGGGACTTGAGGCAGGCATCTCATTTTCCCCTCCCACACTATTTCCTCTTTCCTTTCCCTGGATGTCTCCATGGCCTCTCTTCTTTTCCTGCTTCTTATTCACTTTCCCACCTACCAGCCAACATACATTTATCTACCCCCGCCCCATCTGTCACATTATCTCCTTCCCTCTCCCAGGAGAAACTCCAAGGGAGTTGTTGCTGATCCCTATCGATTTGTGTGGTGGGGAACCTGCAAGGACTTATGAGGGAAGGGGTTACCTCACTTTGCCTTACACCCCCTCCCCATACTATTTCATTTTCCCTCCTCTTGGTGCCTGCCATATCCTCACCTTCCCCTGGCATTATCTCCTTCCCTCTACCAGCAGCAACTCCAAGGGAAAACTTAGGCCAAGTTGCATAGTTGTTGCTGATCCCTATCCATTTGTGTGGTGGGGAACCTGCAAGGACTTATGAGGGAAGGGGTTACCTCACTTTGCCTTACACCCCCTCCCCATACTATTTCATTTTCCCTCCTCTTGGTGCCTGCCATATCCTCACCTTCCCCTGCTTCCTTCTCTTCTTCCCACCCACCAACTAACTGACTTTTATCAGCCTCCATCTATGGCTACATTTATTATTTATGTACTACATTTACACTCCATGTTTCTCCCAAATGGGGACCCAAAGCAGCTTACAACGTTATCCTCTCTTCTCTTTTGTCCTCACAATATCTCTATGAGAAATACATTAGTCTGAGAGGGTATGAGTGGCCAAAGGTCACTAGGTCACTGAGCTTCCACAGCAGAGTAGGGATTTGAACCTGGGTCTCACAGATTCTAGCCTAAATCTCTAACCACTTCACTACACTGGGGGGAGGGTGTTGTTGAACATTAGCAAGCAGCCAGTCCTGGGTCAGTCATGCAGGTCATGTGGTAGCAAGTAGCATAGTGGTTGATGCTCGGTGATGGCCCAAATGAGCCTTCCCTCAAAGTCTGTTAACAGCCCTGAAAGGGGCCCTGCCCCCTCCCTTGTACTGACAGAAACCATAGCTGAAACTAGCTGGCAACTGTGTGGCTGCCTAGAAATGACCACTGAGGACATTTGTTTCTTAAAGTTACAGGGGCTGCTTCTATTAAACCCCCCCCCCATTAACCTTTTTTTTTAAGATTTCATTTTTTTCTGCATACCTGGGCCTTTTTCATGTTTGTAGAAAGATCTGTCTTGTCTGACCATGGTCCCAGTCCTTAGATTTAATTATTCACTGATGGAGCCATGTTGAGAATTGGATTTATTGATTTCCCATAAGCAGTAATCTAATACACCACAGAGGAAGACTTAGCATATTACTCCCTATTATATACTAATATAATTACATTGAAAAATGTGTCCCCTACCAGCAGTCTGAGGTGGTGCAATCCATAAGAACATAAGAATAGCAGTGCTGGATCAGACATAGTCTTGGATCAATCTTGTTTAGCATCATGGTTTACACAGTGGCTAATCATGTAGATAATGAGATGTCCAGATGGTATACAAGCAGAAATGTAGGCCAAATCTTCCCCATTGTTGCTACCACAGGACAGTATCACATTATTCTCCATACTGTGTAAAATATATGCCACCCACATCCTTAGAGGTGGGCATGATAAAAATATAGTAAGTAAATTTTAAAAAGTCAATAGTTAGTCTGTTAATTGACATATCAATGTGGAACAAACTTTTAGACTGTCACTGTTCTAGCAGGCAGATGAATGTTTGTTGTCTTTGTAACCCAGCTCCAGTTAACATGGATCACAAAACTAACAAATGTTTGATTATAATATGTGGTGTTTCCATACATGTCACCCAGGCAAGAATGTCTCTGGCCCTGAAAATCCCAGAGGGTTGTCATAAGTCAGCTGTGACAAGAGGAAGAAGAAGAAGAAGTCCCCTCCCCCTTATATTCCATGTTGTTATCATTTGTAGGGAGGCCAGGTCTCCCTCTTTGTTGGGAGACCTCCTGCCCCTCACTGGCTCTTCATGCTGCTGCTCAGCTGGGAGATGGGAGAAAAATGCTGGAAGAAATAGGCATCACTGTGATACCATGAAGTCATTTCTGATGTGACCTGGAAGTGACATCATAATGTTGTTGTTCAGTCGTACAGTTGAGTCCAACTCTTCATGACCTCATGGACCACATAATGCCAGGCCCTCCTGTCTTCCACCATCCTCCAGATTTTGCTCCATTTCATGTTCATTACATCGATAACACCATCTCATCCTTTGCCGTGCCCTTCTTCTTTGACTTTCAGTCTTTCCCAGCATCAGGATCTTCTCCAGTGAGGGCTCCCTTCTCATTTGGTGGCCAAAGTATTTGAGCTTCAGCTTCAGTCTCTGGCCTTCCAGGGAACAGTCAGGGTAGATTTCTTTTAGGATTGACTGATTTGATCTCCTTGCAGTCCAGGGGACTCTCAAGAGTCTTCTCCAGCACCATAACTAAAAATAATCTATTCTTTGGCGCTTGACCTTCCTTGTGGTCCAATTAGCATTTGCCAAAATAATAATAATATATGGTTAAACCATGGAGTGTTTGGTGACTGCTACAGAGTTGCTCCTTCATGATGATGTCACTTATGGGTCATGGTGGAAGTGATGTTGACAGTGAGGGTCCACTCCATGGTAAGTCTCCTGCCGGTAGTCAGCCTCGGGCTGGCAATCCTCAAGTGTTCAGTTAAAAGTTCACTTCAGTAATAATCACTTGCACCAAGGATGCCCATAAGTAGCCTTGAAACAAGCAGGTACTGTGGAGATACATATTTTTTCTTCTCTTGCATATGGGTATCAGCACAAGATATTAAGGGAAGTCCTTGTGTACTTCCTATAGAACTAGCCCCCATCAACACAGCTCTAAATTGCTTAAGCTTACACAATAAATTATTTGCATTTTGGAAGAAAGGGAGAGCTAAAACCCGTAGCCTCGCCATGCTGCAATTCTGTTATTCCCTCTGTGTTTGCCGTTATGTTTTATAATAATTAATAAAGTGGCCCGTTAGTACCCACCATGGTTGTCTGCCTCGTTATTCCGGCTTGGGGGGCAAACAGGGATTTGGGAAACACTCACATACCCCTTATTCTTCATAATGTCCTGCTGCACTGTTTGTGGGTATGCCCATGCACATGCAGATGAGGAAAGCAGGGTTCTACTGAGCCCTACTGGTATATCTCTGCCCCTTGGTTCTTGCAGAGTGAGTGGGTTGAAGCTGTAGGGGGGAAAAGAGGATCATGCCAATGATTTGCTGTTCTGCCGAGCAAATTTGCAATCCTGTCTGCTAAGTACCATGGGAAACAAACATTCCTGCCGATGCCGAACAGGAACATTTATGTATTTCTAAGCTAATATGTTCACATCTTGGAAAGGAGACCCCCTGGCTTTGGTTTTTCTAATATTTATCTGTCCGTAGGAAAGCAGATGGTGGGAGGTAAGCCAGGTTATTTCAGACTTCTTGTGATGTGCTTAGTGGCAGAGACCCAGCTAGCGTGGTATGAAGCAAAGTACCTATCCCACTGTCAGCCAAATCTTTTCCACTTGAGTCATTTTTTCTCCTTGGAACTGAGCCAGCCCAGTTCAGCTCTTTTGTAGGGAATGAGGAACCAGTATTGATTTCCCATTTAAGCCAATCTTGTGTGAGCCCACTGCTGCCTCCCTCACTATGAATGCAGGGAGGGGGAAGCATTGGAGGAAACCAGCTGCAGCACTTCCAGCAGAGAATTGCTTCTTTGAGACAGACCTGCACAGAATTGCAAATCAGGCAAATAAAAGGAGAAAATGGAAGGGCAGATAGGCTTCCCTTTCAAGCCAAATATACAGACAGCACTCCCTTTCTGTAAGAGGGAAACAGGGAATTTGCTTGTTAGAGCAAGTGAAGGGGATTTTTATTATGGGCTTCAGTACAGTTGTCAGCCACAGTAATGAATTCTTATACTGTAAGTAGCCTTGGAACAGGCAGGTACTGTAGAGATACATATTTGCAATGTGAAATTGTAATTGTGGGTATTTTAAAAGCACATGGAAATCTGCTGTGGCAGTACATTTCTATGGAGTTTAACATGAGATTTTAATGAGCTATGAAGATTAGGAAACTTCATGTAATAACAGTTAGGTTACTAAAATCAATGCATGTTCACAGACATCCATTTCCCATTGATTTCACATTATTGTCAGTGTGAATCTGAGTGTTTGGTACTTTCCTACTGTGAATGATGGGTCCCCCCCCCTATAAACTTCAAATATTACTTTTAATGTTTCCCTAGCTGATCTGATCTTCTCCTGTAGCTGCTGCCGTCCAAGCAGATGTTTGTGCTGCAACAGCTGCTGCTGTATCCTGCCTAAGGCAGACGAGAAAGAGCTTTGCAACTCCAAGCTGCTCCTGCAAGAAAGAGAAGCCCATGCTATGTTTCTTAGCCAGTGCAAAGATGTGCCAGAATCTAAAAGTGTTGGCTTTTGTAAGATGGGGTGCAAAAGGCTGATGGCAATTAAACACCATTCTCCATTCCCTCCTTGTCCTGAAAGAGGC
The DNA here is from genome assembly GCF_001447785.1 of Gekko japonicus. Classification (NCBI taxonomy): domain Eukaryota; kingdom Metazoa; phylum Chordata; class Lepidosauria; order Squamata; family Gekkonidae; genus Gekko; species Gekko japonicus. Next base: position 162,379 of record NW_015160292.1, read on the forward strand.
CCTTGTATTGTAAAGACAAGTACCCTGAATTATTAGTGACATCAACGGATTCTCTACAGGGTTACGGATAGCTCCGAGTGCAAGAACAAGAACACTAATTCTGGAGATGATTTCAGTCTCATGCATCCTGCAGTTTAGTTAAGACAACTAAAATACAGTCTTCTTTGGGGAGAAAAAAAGATAAAACTATGTTATATTTAGAAAAGAACACAGTTTGAGTCCAGTGGCACCTTTAAGACCAAGTTTTATGCTGTGTATAAGCTTTCATGTGCATACACATTTCTTCAGATACCTGAAGAATCTAGTATCTGAAGAATCTGTAGAATCAGGTATCTGAAGATGTGTCCATGCACACGAAAGCTTATACCCAGCATAAAACTCGGTCAGTCTTAAAGGTGCCACTGGACTCAAATTTGGCTCTGCTGCTTCAGACCAACATGGTTACCCACCTGAATTGGGGGGAAAAGAACAATTACATATTGACTTGACTTTCCTGGTACTTAACCCTATTGAATAACATTGGACTTACTTCTGAGTAGACTTGCTTAGGTAAACCCTTCTGGATAATGAATAATATTGCCTTATCCTCAGCTTTGGAAGCCCTGGATTGTATTCTGCCTACACATGGTATGAAGTGGGGGTTGACTACATAAGCTAGGGCCCTTTCTGGTGGTGCCTAGTTTATGCAACTTCTTCCTTATTTATTTATTCATTCATTCATTAAATTTATATTCCGCCCTCCCCACATGAACAAGCTCAGGGCAGTTTACAACAAATTAAAATATATTACAATAAATACAATAAAACATAGATCCTTCATCAATGGGACTCAGACAAAACTAGCTAATCCAGAGAATATTTGGCATAACAGATAACTCATTTGTTAAGACTGGTTAGTTTGACGGACATCCAGCACAAGAAGAAACTAGCTGACTTAATGTCCATATGAAGGGCTTTTTTAAATGAACAAAATATTCAGTTCTGTTGTTTTATTGCTATGGTTTTATTATGCTTTTCATAAATCATGTTTTTCTGTTGTCATTCACCCACCATATCAGTCTTTTGGGATGGACAGGCATGTTAGAAATATATGAAATTAACCAAATAATAAATTAATATGGTAAAATTACTGTCTGTCAATTTATTTCTCCACCCGAATGTTCAAGGTGGTTAGCAGCAATAAAAATCAAAGTAACAAGCCAATAACAAATCAAATACAATCCTTAATAAAGTAGCATTCACAAAATGTTCTAATATTTTCAAGTTTTAAAACAAATTTTAGAACAGTAGCACAGCAATGATAAACTCATATATGTCAGCAAGCTGCCATGGTGTTCGCAACCAACCAGGAGAGAAATAAAGAGGGGGGGAATGCAAACCATTCAAATAAGAAAGTGGGTACAATAAAGTCTTCCTCTGGCTTTGAATAGCACCAGGTAAAGACATTTGGATGCAACAAACATGAAATTAAACTCGAGAGCATGATGGAAGACAGGAGGGCCTGGCGTGATGTGGCCCATGGGGTCACAAAGAGTCAGACGACTGTGCAACTGAACAATAACAAAGACATCTGACAAAGGAAAAGGTAGGGTGGAAGCTGCTGCCAATGCAAGCCAGCAGCCCCTACCCCCAAACAAGTGGTATAAGGACCCTGCACCCTCCTCCAGTAGAAACGCCCTTGGTCAGTGGGATCCCCCTCTTATTGTGGACTTAGCTGTTTTAATAGGCACTCCCTTTTAGAGCCTAAGTGCCAGAGGATCTGAAGCTTGGGAAGTCTCATAAAAACACTTGGGTACATCCATGACATTGAAAGCCCAGGGATAAGGGAGGGTTTGTGTGAATTGTGCAATCTCTCCCAGTTCAAGGGGCATATTTGTTCTCAAGGACAAAACATATTTCAGTGCTAAGCTCCCAGATAGGGCTAACACATTCATATCCCTTGCTCCAAGGGATACTTCACCAAGGCAATGTGAACCATTTCCAACTACAGACAGGTGAGTATCGCTAATCCAATCCAGCCATCGATAAAGGCAGCCTAACATCTGAATCACGCAGGATGGGTCATCAGGAGGACACTTAAACCCATCATTCACTCCCAGTTCTTTGTTAATATGCTAAACCCATCCAACAAACCATATCATTTTGGAATGTCAGTTATTTCCCTACTAATCTTCCTGCCAGATTTTGACAGCAGTTACCTTCAAACAGCACAGCCAAATTCAAACCTCATATCTATATATCTAATAGTGAAGGTGCCCCCGGCGTGCGGATACCTAAATCCGTGCATCGGGGGTACCTGGGGGGGAGGGAGATTTTTGTGCACACTTGGGGCAGTCCCCAGGTGTGCACAAAAATCTGAAAAGTTGGAAAAAATATCGGGGGGACACTTAAATCCCCCCAAAAGTAAAAGAGCGTCCTCTGCGCATGCGCAGGGAACGCTCTTGGAATGGCTTCGGCAGCGGCAACAGGAGGGGAGGGGTGGGGGAGGAAGGCTTGGCCGGCTGGCGGCTGTAAGCTGCAAATCCCTCGCCATTGCCACCGCCGCCGCCCAGGCCGCATCTCCATCTCTTTAAATCACCTTTCTTTTGTTCCTCCCCTCCCTCCCTCCGACGCCCAGTTGAATGGTTCTGTCTACCTGTCCCCCTCCCCCACGGTGCTGCGAATTCAGCCGGGCCCAGAGCAGGATAAACCAAGTGAGGAAAGGAATGGGGGGGATGGGGAAGGATGAAAAGCTGGGAGAGACAGGTGGCTGAAGAAGACTTTGTGCGCCCCCCTGGGGCCCCTGGATGGCCAAAACTCTGGCCTGATTGCTCACAGGATGAGCAACGTCCCGCCCCCCGGCACGCCACCTTCGGATTTAGGTGGGGGGCCGGGTTAGTCTGTGTAGTCTCCCCGATTGATTGGCAAAGGAAGTTTGGGAGACACCAAAAAGAAAGAAAGAGAGAGAGAGAAGTGCTGGGAGGAAAAGGAAAGAGCACGTGCTGCTGGAGCTCTACGATTGGTGGATTCTCGGTTTGCAGGGGCGGAGGAAGATGCGGATTGGCTGGGACGAATGTCTTAGAGTTAAGGACCGCCCTTTCAGGACGCGGGTCCAGGCAGAGGCTGAACTGCTGTCATATCTGCTTAGGGGTAGAGGGAGGGAGAAGGATGGGCTCACCTGATGTCGCTTCTGCAGGCGGGGAGCTGTAGGAAATACTCCCCCCCGCGAGTATCGCGGGTCCCGCCTCTTGTCTTGGACTAATCATGTTCCTGGGAAAGCAGGTTCCCATGTCTAGCTGTAGGACCCTTCCTCACAAAAAGTCCATCCCATTCTGTGGAAGATGTGCCAGATTTCCCACTACTACCTGAACACCCCTGCAACTGTGTTGCAGGCTCCACTCCAGACCTCAAGCCCAGGATTTCAGTCATATGTCCCTTCCCTAAAACTTCCCAATTTCCTCCCTTTCCCTCTTGCTGGTGTGTGTGTGTGTGTGTGTGTGTGTGTGTGTGACTACTTAGGGAATTAGTTCTCAGATGCTTACTGTAGGTTCTTTACAGTTTTACTTCTTTTATTTTGTATGCAATAAAGCTGTTTGTGTTTAAAACCACTTTCACTCTTTCTTCATAATTTTATTGTGGGGTACCCCTACAGAGATCCACCCTGGTATGTGTAGACCAAAGGTCTTGCATGACTTCCTTCTGGAAACCTTTGAAAGCTAAGTTCCCCTTTCTCTGGGTCCAGTTTGGGCAACAGTGGACAGGTGCAAAGTGGGTGGGAGCCACTGCAGCAGCAAGTGGGCAGTCGCTACCCTGCACAAAGGGGGCAGGTAGGAGCTAAGTGGAAGCTGTGGTGAGCTTGTTCCTTCCTTCCCCTCTGTCATGCAAGGGGCTTGGAGTGGGACCAGGGCATCTTCCTCCTTCCCTTCCTCCTCCATTGTGGGGCAGGGCCACAGGTGAACTAGAGGCAGAGTCCTTTGGGGGACCATTTTTGCCTTCCAGTCTGCCTCTGGTCTTGCTGACTTAAGAAAGGCAAAGACACAACTGACAACATTAACTGGAGATTTGCTAATGCTAGTAAGTACCTAGTGCTCCCATGTATGAATTTCAAGAAAAAGAAAGACACTATGAGTGGTGCTATGTCCTTGGCAGGAAAAGAATGTAATAAAAATGGTCACAATCCTCAAGACTTTATGTAGCAGGCAGGAGGAGAGAGAAATTAGGAACAACAAATGTCAACAGGTACAAAGCAGAGTTTTTATTTTAACACACAGTCATAAAAATATCATGTTCAGATGAAGAATGCTAAAAAAAATGTACTTCAGATTCAAAATGTCACTCACAATCGTGTGGAAAAAAGTTTGCTGCCTAGGGCTATACTGATTCTTTAATGTGATGGCATTACTGTTCACAGAGGCCTGCAAGCTTTCCAGGCTGCCACACATGGTTGGTGTCCATGTCTTTATGCAGCTTTTTCTGCAAGGATCTTGAGTACATTTTCATTTTAATGGGTTCCCAAGTCAAGCATATCTGGCAAAGTCGCTCTGCAGAAAAATGAGTGAGATCTCAAGCAAAAGGACAGTGACTTCCCTTTGCATCAGCTGCACTAAAAATAGGTTTTAAGCAAGGCTGCACAGAATACAAAATCCTGTCTTGACTGAGAAGCTGACATTTTTAATTGCATGTTGCAAATGCAGTGGGTCTTTGGTAAGTACAGTTAATATTGTCTTTCCATTTATTCTTTTGAGGAATAAAGAGAAAATTGCTTAATAAGTAATCTTGAGTAAATGTGTGTCTATTTGTATTCACTTTTAATTCCTGATATGCTTCCGTCCTGCCTGAGCAGATTCCAGTTCCCACCACTGCTCTGTTCTCCCACTTTAACGTTGTCAGCGGGCTGGATTTATGACCCTATGAAGCCCAAGAACAGAAGCATCTTTTCCTGCAACCATCCGCACTGGTGAACATATTGAGTAGCTGATGGAGTATTGAATGATAATCATACAAAAAGGAGGAGGAGGAAGGGAAACAGTAGCCTTTAATCTCACCTCTATCTTCAGAAAAAATAAATAAAGCGGAGGGAGAGACAGACAGAGAGTGAACCCTTGGTTTGTTTCATTTTTCATTGGCATGCCATTTCAACCACCACGAATGACAGTGTAAATGATCAAACAACTGTTTGCTAATGCATTATAGATGGCCATACACAATATGGCAGCTTTATACTTGTGTATTTACCCACTATGAATACAAAATATAGTCAGAGTGACAGATAATGTAGCCAAAGCTTCTACTCTCTGTTAGCATCTGTGTATGATGAATTATAAATGAGACTCTTGTGTCCAAAAGGTAGCAAGTAATGCAGATAATGCCATTGGAGTACAGGAATAAAAGGGAAACAGCTGCTTTTTGCATTAGGGGCACGCGGGTACATTTAGGAAGCCACCAGTACAGATTGTAGATGCTGGCAAAACAGCTGTGTTTGGCATTGAGAGTCAGGTGCAGACCTATGTAGGCTATCTTCAAAAAGTAAGAAGATCCTTTCTCATCTTCATTTTTGACATGTTTCCAGAAGAGGTGAGTAGCACTTGTATGAAAGTTCTTGATCTGACTGGAATACCATCTGGTGTCCTCGATGCTTTGCTGAAACTTCAAAGCAGCACAGCTGTTTAAGCAGTGTTTTCTTGACATCTCAGAGTGTGCAAGATGCAGCAAAGTTACATTACAGGATTGCATGTTTTCTGATCCCTGAATCATCATGACTTTTGACATTTTCTAGGTAGCCATTTTATCAGATCTATTGAAATTCAACTTTCCAGGACATGTGGAAAGGGAGAATAGAACTGTCCTGTTTTAAACCATCATCTTCCTCACAATGAGGAAGAAAGGGAAACTTGGATTTAAAAAAATGGCTTTCATTTTTGAAATCTGAGACTGAGAACTGAGTCACTGTAGTAATTCAAACAGATTAGATTATTCATAGACAGACATTTTATCTGAAGTGAGGTAGATACTAACATTCTTTTAGACTTTGCAATGGGGTAGTTTAGGAAATGTTACCATGATGTCTTTTATATTGCACTTTGCTTCTTAAGCACTCAGTTTCCCTTATTGCCCTATCCTTTTTTCTTTAAGTCTTTACTGAAATGTGTTACTAAATAGGACAGTTCTCCCCATTTCATTGATTTCATATAACCCAATTAAGTGTGTTACGGAAGTCTATTTTTATGCAATTTTAAACCATTCTTGATTTTAGAATGTGATCACTATAGCCCGGTCCTCTGAGCTACTACATTAATGTAACAACTCTTCAAGCAGAAAGGTTCCAATGCCAGGGCACTTGCTTTTCTTTTTACCAGTCTGTGAATCACCACTACAAGCACCATTCCAGCAATTGCCTGTGCTGTGACAAATCTGTGACAGGCAGAAACACTTAAATGGCATGAGCAGATGCAAATGCAGATGCACTTTTGGTATCTGAAAGTCTAACTTGCAAAATCAAAGAAACTCCCAAGTCACTAAAATCAGTAGATACCCAATATGTTGTGGTAGTGTATTCTCATGGTACAGTATTCCTGAAAAAAGATAGCAATAGATTTTTTTTTGAGGGGCTGCCATTTCTGACTGGACTTTTATTTTATTTCCTCACAAATTAATAAACGATTGTCTTGTACTGTTGGATTTTTGTGGTGGGGCTACCTAGTTGTGGAATTTCTTTCAAAACATGTCTCTGCCACCAAGTATGACATACCCCTGCTTCTTCTTCACTGTGATGCAGATTTTTCCCACCAAAATTCTTAGTTCCCTTCAGGTACTGAACTAGCCCCCTAGTAGCATGATAATATTTGTGACTTTGTAAATTGGAATGTCCCATCCTTGGACAGAATCTAATTTGGCTTTTGCCCAGCCCAGGAACTTGTCAGGAGAAAACAGGAGCCCTCTTTTTAAACCTATTGAAATGGCACTGGAGACTGTGTAACAGTGAACAATAATAAATATTTTATTTAATAATCAGAGATGGTATGGGTAGTCAGGAAAGGCTGAGGGAAACTTTGTTGGTAAAACAGTGTATTTTTCAATTGACAGACAAGATGGTGTTGAAGCAGCTTATTTTGTATAAATTCTTGATTCTTATCAGTGAGAGATGGTTGACTGAGTACTTACGTTTCAGTAACAATGTTTCTGCAAATAGTTTCCTAATAACTGTTCAGGTTTTCTGGAAAGGTCACTCTTAGGCTGAGGATAGACTGGCAGTATGAAGCACAAGGGAGGCAGGGCAAAAAGATCTGAACCAAGTTGTGCCGGGGATTCCCAGTCGCACTGCACCTACTGATGCGAGAGCATACTGGGGAGGAGGCGCAAGGGAGCGTTTGCACTGTTGGCCCGCCTCTGGCAGAGGTGCAGCTGTAAGCAGCTCCCCCCCCTCACTCCGGCGACATGCGCCTATTTCTCAAGCAACCTGCTCAAACGTCTCCCTGTTCCTGTGGGTCTGATGTAAGGCCTCCTGCACTGGCCGCTCACCCCACACTGCCAGGAGGTCTAAGGTCTCTGCCCTTTTCCAGGATGCTCCTCGCACACCTGCCATTTTGCCGGTCTGTCTCCCAGGAGGCTGCCTGCTGGGAGCTTTAACACTATGAGCCATAAGCATCCCTGTGGGCAGTTGTGCGCTCCAGCGCATATTGCACATGGGCACTTATGCACTTCCCCGCTGCCAGATCAGCTGGTTCACATTATCAATCCGGCTTGTTCCCGGCTTTTAATGTGCACACTTCCAGGAAGTGGGATCAACGCACTCTCCAGGGTGTGCTACAGCTTTCACCGGGTACTTTTTTAACTCAGTAGGGAGTCATCATAGGATGGGTTGAGTATGACTGGGGAATGCCTGACAGTTGTGGCTGCGTGAACTGGCCCCTTTAATCCATTTGTGAAACGTGCCTATATCAGGCCAAACTGCCAGTCTGAACTCAGCCTTAGTGTATCAAATTCTTCCCCTTTTTCTGAAATCACAGTGTTTCTTCTTTCCCCTGAGTAGCCTATAACTGTTTCCTTTGAAACAGACCATGGACTGTCTCAGTGTCAAGTCCCTGTATAACTAAACAGGACTTACATTTCTTCCCTGAAAATATGATCACATTCCTTTTGGCCTGATTGGGAGCTTCAGCCTGCTACCCAGTCACTCTTTGCCAAAATCTCAAACCCAAGATCTTGGTGTCTGTGTGACACTAGACTCTGAATTCTTAGATGGAATTCTTTCTCAGGATATGTTTAACACAGCTAAGACCAAGAGTCTTCCACTTTATTCAAAAGGTGAACCTGTCTGACTTTTAGTCAGACTCTTCAGACATCCATTCCTGTAGCTGAACTTCTCCTTTACTGAACAGTAACTGCCACTAGACTCAAAATGAACTCACTCTCCCCTCAGCACACAGCTGATCTTATATTTTCCTTAGCTGGCGCTGGCCAATCAGAAAAAAAGGAGCACCCTGTCACTCAAGCTCAACATTCTAGAGCGGAGTTAACTATTCACCTACCTTCCCTCATTTTGCTGCATTAGAAAAACAGCATTTTAAATGCAGTCCATCACAGATAGCAATAGGGAAAAAATTTCAGTTTCTCACAGATGTTGAACAAGCCAGCCTAGCACACAGGACCAATAGACAGGCATGATGCAGTGATCTCATCTGGCACTTGGGTTCATTGGGCACATGGGCAGTCCTAGTTCATCAAGGACAGGAAGGTCAGTCCCTTTTCTAGAACATCAGATTTGGCAGCCAATATTACTTCCATTTGGTTGGGATTCAGTTCCCGCTTTTGCTCTCTCATTTATTACAACAACTCAAAAGTTGCAGTTATATAACCAAAGCACTGTTTGGAATTTAAAGTCCAGGAAGAACAGTCTGCATTCCTTTCCTGCAAGTATTTACCAGAACTTGTAAGTCTATAGGGTTTCTCTGCATGATTGGGATAGATACAGGGCCTATGTGCCTACAAAGATACATATGTAGACTTTTGCATGGAAAAGGTACAGGTACAGTGTGTGTGTTTCTTCTGCATGTGCTTTCCTTTTTTTGAACTGTAATTTCCAGACATTCCTCTTAATCTTCTTAGTAGGGATGGGCACAAACCATGAAACTGTGGTTTGGTTCTGTTCTGTTCATGGAGGACCCACAAATTGAGCTGTGGCCCAACAAGAACTAAAAAGGTCTCATATGAACTGGTTCAATTGTGAAGTTTCTGATGCAGTAGAATGGCCCCAGGGCATGCTAGAGACACAAAACTCACAGGGGATCTCCAGCTGACTCTCCTCCATCTGCCCTCTAAGTCTGGTGATGATTGAATTTATGGGGTTTGACGTAAGCCCCCCCCCCCGTGGAAAGTGCTTTCTGGGGGAATGGCAGATGCAGATTCAGGATTGTGTAGAGCAGCCTCCCAGCCTGCGAGAAGCACCAAACTTACAGTAGATTTCTGGCTGACTCTTTTCTACCTGCCCTACAAGTTTGATGAGGATTAGATTTACGGAGTCTGAGTTACATTCCCCCAAAGAAGGTAACCCATCCTCCATTGTTTCCAATTGAAGGAGGAGAGCTCACTTAGTATCTATGGTGTTTTGAGCCCATAGACCAAAATAGGAATTCTGGTATTGGCAGCTAGCAGTGCCTGCTAAGCTTTGGAAGGCTCCTATTGGTGTTTCCAAGACTGGAGAATTCCACCCCCACCGTTGCTTTGGAGTTTTGTAAACAGTTTACTTGATGGGCACCAGTTTGTCTGCAAAATGTAGCCATTCACAAACCACCATGAATCATGCCAAAACTTCGTAAAAGTTCTTGGCAGAATAGCTGACATGAACTTGACTTCATGGACCACGAACTGGCCAAAATTCATTATGAAGTATAGTTCATGAACCAGTTCATGTCTGTCCCTACTTATTAGAAGGTCTTACAATTCCCTTGCATTTTCAGCCTCAGTTTACGTGTACTCCCTCTTTGTCATTTCCTCAGTGACAGCAGAGAAGGATTCTCCATACTGAAAAATGTAGGCTGTTGAAAACCAGGATGCCTCCTTTAATAGAAGGCAAATGAGAAATGAAGCTGAACAGTGGAATTTGAAGGTCACTGTGGTTCTGGTATGAAAGGGCAGAGGACATAACAGAAGTGACGATCCCCAAGAGTGTGTGAGCTTCAGACATTCACAGCCTGTCTGCAAGTTGATTCTATGTTAGAGTCTCTAGCCAAAATTAAGAAGGCTCCAAAATTATGTCAAACCAATTACTCATCCATGGGAAGCCTTTCTGATTTCACTTAAGCATAATTCCATAGCTTCTTACAGTTAATGCAAATGTAAAAATCAACTTTTGCCCTCTATTATCATCATTAATTGGATGTGGCATCCAATGTGACACACAGATGAAATAGCATGATGTAATGTACCAGGAGAAATCAGTCTGCCATGATTCATCCCAGCATGAAATGCAATGAAAACATTAATTCACAAAACCTAGCCGTTTAGAAAAGCATATCCTGGAAATCTGAAAGGGGGGAAGAGGTGAAATGGAATTTGAAACAATTTTGACCTTCATGATGCCTGAGCTGGCATGCGCTTTCTGTTCTTCCCTCTCTTCCATCTGTACTCATTTGGATTGCAAATAAAAAAATCTACAATACAAAGTTTTTTGGGAAGCAATTTTCAAAGTGCTCACTCCTAATAATGAAGGTATTGCTACCTTTGCCCAAGTCCCTCAGTGTGATAAAACTGATTCAGGATGTTAGTTATTGAATAATCATGCCTTTCAAATGTGGAACTTTCTCCCCATTTATATCTGAGCCATTGTGACATCAACTCTGTAGCAACTCTAAAAGAGCTCATGTACTGAATTGCTAAAATCAGAAGAGACAGGACTATAGGAAAGTCCAATTTCTGACATGAAAGTCTATATAGCCTTGCACAGGGGCCACAGCTCAGTATTATCTCATAAACTGATTATGCAGAAGGGTCTCTGCTCCAGTTTCTGTGGAAACTCTGTAAATCACAGTTGAAAATGATCCACAGAGGGCCAACTCCACGTGACACTATAGCTGTGTGTCAACATTTGCATGTTGACTCATCATGCACGGAGGGAGAGCCACACAAGCATATTGGCCCTGTCCTCCACTTCCACAGAATCACTGAGTCATTGCCATGGTATGAACGTACATAGGAAGTACATGCACATATGCCCTGTTCCTGTGATTGGCAACACTGCTTTCTGAATGTTGCTGATCATGGGGATAGGGTCTGTGCACAGACATTTCCCCTGCCTGTTTTCACTGTTCAGATGACTTGTCGATCACATGGAGGTGTAGGGCAAGGCCAACATGTTCATATTCAAACTCCCCAATGCTGTGAGTAAACACACAGGGCTTAGGAGCTCCATGCTTGGAATTTACAAGCATTTTTAGCAGCCATGCAAGGGCCTGGCTGATTCAGATTGAGACAGTAGTACAGGAAGCATTTTAATCCTAAAACCCCACGTTACTTTTTTATCAGAAATGATTCCGTGGAACTCTTATTTGCTATAATGGGGAAGACACAAGTATTCCAAAGAATCATTTCAGGCCAGAAAAATATTCCTTCCCACCACCCCCATTCAGCATGATAGTCTCAGTCTGAGCTTTAAGTCAGAACACATGCACCTGATATTTACCAAAAACAAAACAAAACAAAACTCTTGAGAGTTCCATCCATGGAGATGGTATATATTACACCAGATGTGTGCTGGCTTCAGTTAAGAGGGGGTGGGTGTTCCATGTAATCTGAACATGTTCATAGGTGTTCTTTGCTTATTAGAGCTATTATTCATAAAGAAGTTAGCTTAAAAAAATCTTTCTCCGTTCTTCGATGATCATTCTTCACTTTAAGGCAATAAAGGACAGAACCTAGTACATTATACTCCTTGCCGACATGCAAAACTGGCCTTTTGACATTCTGGAAACTGAAACATGAAATAAAGAAATTAAGGTAGGGGGAACCAAAAAAGATTGCCAAGACATATTTGTTGTAATCAACCTCAACATTAATAAAGATGCCTTTTTTCATCCTTTTATTCTGAAAATTAGCATTTTTATATTATAGATAATGATGTGGTTATGTTTCTTCCACACTTTTTGTGCTTTTGTTTCTTCCACACCAATCACTATCAATCTGATGTTTAAAACACACTATTATGCAGATGCCAATGGCTCCTGATATGCCTGATTACAGAAACCTCCATGGTTTCACCATGTGAGAGATGAGTGTGGGCAGGCGCCTACAAGTGTGAAAGTCTGCCAGAGGGCCTATCTTAACTGGAGATGTCATTTCTAAATGGGAAAAGCACCTAGTAAAAGCGAGGAAGCAGAACTCAACATAAATGTGCTTTTTGGCTTCTTCTGGGCATCCTTCTCCATGGGAATTAGCCACTTACTCCAGAGGCCTCTGCAACATCATTTGATGGAACTCTGCAACATGCCCTGGTGCAAGTAGAATTCTTGTGCTTTTGTGCTCCATTTAGACTCACTGGCACCAATTAGGCTAGAAGTCTACAAAAGAGTCATGCTGTATTCCTTCCAGCATAGCCCAGATTGGGGGAGGGGTGAAGAAAGAGTGCCATGGCAAGGGAAAAGGGAAAGGAGCTATGATTAGGGATAACAAGGGCACCTTGTGCCCCCATACCCACAAAAACCTGTTGCCAATCTCTCTATGAAGTGAGCATAGAATCATACTGATTCACAAAGACAGCATCACAAGGCTACTCAGCTTTCTCACACACTTTTTTTTTTAAAATGCTTTCAATAGAGTACTTGGAAACTGGCAAAAGAATCTCTTGAATAAACCACCAGCGGGGAATAAACTTGTAATCACGAAGGAGAGCCTGCTGTTCAGTATATCAACAAAAATACATTGGGCCTGAGGCAAACCTGAGGGCAAACATATCCCAGATGGATCAGAGAGGCCTAAATACCTTCAAAGATAAAAATTTAATTAGAAGGAATGTCACTGTAGCGAATAAAAGGGTTCTTTTGTGATTGTTAAAAATGCATTGTTTCCTGCTACTATGGCGCATTTTTTAAGCAATGGGGCACTCTATATTCAACAGTGCACTTAAAAAACACACGCTAGCGATGAGAACAGTTCAGAAGGCCAGGAACCTTCCTTTGTTTCATGATCAAGATCAGAAAACTATCAAAATGCCTTTCAGTGGCCATGTTTGTTTCTTTAGTGGCAAAGAAGGGGAGTGGCAAAGGGGAGCATTGCTTTCTACATATAGTCTCCCATTAGTCTGATACAACCAAAATGCAGGATCCTCAGAAAAATATTCAAAGGGTATCAAGGAGGTTCTTGGCTTAACCTTGAGTTACTTGCTCCTGCTCTTCTTTTGGCCTCCAAATGAAGACAGCAATGTTGGCTGAACCAAGGTCACAATTTTAACTGGAAGAACAGCACTGTGAACTTTCCTATCCTAACATGAATGAAGAATTTCATCTGTGCAGTCCCTAGTGTTATCAACCTGTTGACATGGCCAGGGTATCCCCAGGAATTACAACTGATTTCCAGACTATAACTCCCCAGGAGAAAATGGCTGCTTTGGACAGGGAATTCTACAGCATCATACCCCTCTGAGGTCCCTCTGTCCCCAGACCTTGTCCTCCCCAGATTCCAGCCGCAAATCTCCAGGAATTTCCTGTCCTGGAGCTGACTACCCTAAGTCTGAATTCAGACTGTCCTGGAGATACCCACCTAATTTACATACCTCAAATGGCAACAATAGACAAGACTGACATCCCATACTGGGTTCCAAAATCCACATCTTTTAAAAAGATAAGGTGTACCTTGAGGTCATCACATCTTCTCAAACAGGCATCATTCAAATGCATGATGCTTCTGTAGCTCCCATGGAATCAAATAGAACATTAACCTGCATATGGTTCTAGCATTGGGTGAAAGGAAAAAGGTTCATTTTATCAAGGCCCATGGGTTCACAGGGGTCTGACACAGACAGCAAGCCCATTGCCATTATATGTTATTCCAGAAACAGAATTAACAAAAGATACACAATCATTGGAGAGAGAAAATCTCATCCTTCTGCTAGTTCCTACTCCCTTGTCTCTTGCTTTCCCTCACACTTCCCAATAACTGCTTTTCCCCGAGAACTTTCATCATCATGTTCTGCAGCTTCTAACCCTCCAATTATCCATCCACTGCCATATTTTCCCTCTTCAACCTTCTCATGTCTATTTTTTTCTCCCCCCTCCATTGCTACTTTCTCACCTCATTCGTTCGGTATGTATAGGGTTGATAGGCAACGCTTTAATGCTGACATGGATATTGCAACATCTCACCTGACTTTTAAAAAAGTAGTAACAGACATACCTGGGTGCACTTATTGTTCCTTCATTGGGGAGGATTATTTTTGGAGCTGGGCTTTTTCCCCCATAACAAAATACGTTCATACTGTCCCAATGCAGTCAATCAGTATGCTGAGCATTTGGCTACTGTTACTGATATCTGCCAGCAAGTTATGAACCTAACAGGCAGGTCTGGCATCCTTGCTCTCAGCATCATGCTTTAAGTTCCCCAGCTGCTTAGGTGAATTACTGATATTGGTTTTTATCAGGGCTCTTTTTTGTAGCAGGAACTCCTTTGCATATTAGGCGACACACCCCTAATGTAGCTAATCTTCCAAGAGTTTACAGTAGCCCTTGTAAGAAGAGCTCTGTAACTCTTGGAGGATTGGCAACATTAGTGGTGTGTTGCCTTGTTGTGTACCCGGGGAAGCCCACGCACGTGGTCGGACAAACACGCGGTTGGGCTAAAGACCCGAGCTTCGCTACCAGAGACAATAGCCTAAACAGATCCTAGCACACCCCTATGGGTAAGGGACCTATGGTCTAGGGGTTGCACTGTAAATATCCAATCACGAGTTTGAGTGGGTGTAGTGTGAGTTGCGAAGATAAGCCGGCAAAGGTATCTCTTGTTCTTTCATCTATAATAAAGTGTGAGCTGAAAATCACTATGCTATGTATCAGTCTCAGTACTTTATACTGGCAACGAGGATGGGATCCCGATGAGTGAACCGGACTCTACCAATAGCCCAGCACCGCTCTGCAGGACTCTGCTCACGAGCAGCACCGCAACGTGCCGCACTCCCAAGCACATCGCTCCCCGCTCCGCTCAAGAGTCATGGCTGTCACTCTGGGACACCTCACGGCCTTCGACCCCACTCACCCTGAGTTCTGGGAATCATGGGTAGACCAGCTCACGACTTTCCTTGCCTACAACGAGGTCACTGACGCAGGCAAGAAACGGGACCTACTCAGCATGTGTGGAGTGCCCACCATCCGCCTTGCCAAGAGCCTCCTGGCCCCCAAGAAGATAGTGGAGAACACCTATGAGGAGATCATCGCAACCCTCACCAAATACTACGCGCCAAAACCCACCATGCTCAATTGGACCACCTGGTTGTGCAGGGGGAGTTGGAACTGGTGCTGCACGCTCACTGGGAAACCCCCATTGTCACCCCGCTAAAATTGAATGGGGATATCTGCATTTGCGGGGACTATAAGTGCACCATTAATAAGGCACTGCAAAACCACGCGTACGCGGTACTGGTGGTCAGCCAAGTCTTGGCTTCCCTGGCAGGGGCAAAGGTTTTCAGCAAGCTGGATTTGGCCCAAGCCTACCAGCAGCTGCTGGTCGATGATGCCTCGGCCGAGGCTCAGACTATTATAACGCACAGGGGAGCTTTCAGGGTCCGGCGCCTGCAATTTGGGGTGAGCGTGGTGCCGGGTATTTTCCAAAACCTGATGGACTGCCTCCTTAAAGGGATACCAGGAGTCCAGCCATTTTTTGACGATGTGTTGATTGAAGCTCCGGACTCCGAGACCTTTGTGACATGGCTTCGGGCCGTACTCGAGCACTTTGCCAATGCTGGGCTAAAGGTGAAGTGGGAAAAGTGCATCTTGGGAGTGCCCCAGGTGGAGTTCCAGAGGTTTGCTGTCAATGCCCAAGGGATCGACCCTACCCAGGAAAAATATGTGCCATCAGTCAGGCCCCCTCACCCTCCTCGAAGGCGGGGCTCCAGGCTTTCCTGGTGCTTTTAAATTTCTACCATTCCTTCCTCCTCCACAAGGCCACCATTGCAGAGCCGCTGCACCAGCTTTTGGACAGGCAGGCCCCTTGGGTCTGGGGTCCAGCACATGCCGTCGCCTTCCGGGCAGTCAAGGACTTGTTGGTCTCTAACGCTGTACTTGCCCACTTTGATGAGTCCCTGCCCATGGTATTGGCCTGTGACATGTCTCCTTATGTGGTGGTGGCGGTCCTGGGTCACTGGCTGGCCGATGGTCACGAGGTTCCTGTGGCCTACTATTCTTGCACCCTGTCAGCCACGGAGTGTAACTACGCTCAAATAGACAAGGAGGCCCTAGCGATCGTTGCCAGTGTGAAAAAAAATCATGATTTCCTCTATGACCGGCCATTCATGATCGCCACTGACCACAAGCCCTTGCTGGGTTTTTGTGCCCTGGACCACCAGACCCCTCAGATCGTGTCCCCCTGGGTGCTCCAGTGGTCTATTTTTCTTGCTGGGTACCAGTATGCACTACTCCACTGCCCCGATAAGGCGATGAATCATGCCAACACTTTGAGCCACCTGCCCCTGCCCTCCTCCAACCCCGCCCCCGCTCATCACGTCACCCTCTTGGAGGACCTGCCCGATCGCCCGGTACAGGTGGGGGAGGTTGCCCGCCACTCCGCCCGGGATCGCATTCTCTCCCGGGTACTTGACTGGGTGGGGAGGGGGTGGCCTGTGGGTCAGATGGGTTCCAAGTTCACGACATTCACTGGCTGCTGGGATAAGCTGTCATCCCACAAAGGATGTTTGTTGTGGGGAAGTTGGGTGGTGATTCTGCAACCGCTGCAAAGCCATGTACTAACTGCTTTGCACGAGCACCACCCCGGAGTAGTAAGGATGAAATCCCTGGCCCGGAGCTATGTCTGGTGGCTGGGACTAAATGCCCAGATAGAAGACACAGTGAAGTGGTGCCAGAAGTGCCAGGAGTTGCGGTCAGAGCCCCCGGCAGCTCCAGTAAGACCCTGGGAGTCGTCCCACAAGCCGTGGGCGCGACTCCACCTAGACTTCACAGGGCCATTGCAGGGACAGATTTTTTTTCAGCCTGGTAGATGCATACACGAAATGGTTAGAGGTGATGCCCGTCTCCTCCATCTCGTCCTGGTCCGCCATCAAAGCAATGTGGTGGATTTTCAGCTCCCACAGGATCCTGGACTCTTTAGTCACTGACAATGGCACAGCCTTCATGTCAGCTGAGTTCCTGGAGTTCGTGGAATACTACGGGATCCGGCACATCTGCTCAGAACCTTTCCACCCTGCTACCCAGGGGAACAGGTAACCACGAACCCTCCACTTCTGGCATCCAGCCCGATCCCTGGTGGGGAGGACGGTGGTGACTCGGAGCTGACGAGCTGCCCGAGCCCAGCGGCTCGACTACATCCACAGAAATACCCCCTCCGACAGCACTGGCCCCAGAGCCCACAGAAACAGTACAAGGAAACCTCGCTCCAGTTCCTGCCATCCATCGTTCCACACAGAAGCATAAGAAACCAGCATACTTCAAGCACTACATGTGTTTGGGCCAATTGGACCAAGGGGGGAGGGGCGTTGTGTACCCAGGGAAGCCCGCGGACATGGTCGGGCAAACACGTGGTCGGGCTAAAGACCCAAGCTTCGCTACCAGAGACAACAGCCTCAATGGATCCTAGCGCACACCTATGGGTAAGCTAGGATCCTAGGAGGGACCTATGGTCTAGGGGTTGCACTGTAAATATCCAATCACAGGTGTATGCGTGTGTGGGTGTAGTGTGAGTTGCGAATATAAGCCAGCCTGTGAGCCCGCAAAGGTATCTCTTGTTCTTTCATCTATAATAAAGTATGAGCTGAAAATCACTACGCTATGTATCAGTCTCAGTACTTTATACGCCTAATATGCAAAGGAGTTCCTGCTACAAAAAGAGCCCTGGCACTTTTTATCTAGGTCTTAAAGCTAAGGACAGAAGTGTTGCACTTGCTCATACTATGTGAAAAACATTTTCCAAAGTGTAATAGTCATTCAATTTCACATGCATGGCAAAAGCACATAAACTGTACTTATGAACATATTCAAATGGTGTGATCAGTTCTTCAAGGTGTTCAGGTTGCTCCACTTGTGCTTACTCATGTAGATGCTGAGGTCTCAGTTCTTATTATGCCCCACAGTGTGTAAAACCCACACACCTGAGCTGTGAATCTAACCATAGACCCATGCAGCTTTTAAATACAAAGCATATGAATTCCAAGTGTCTGCTTCAAGGCTGGGTCATGTACATACGAGTCTTCTATCTGCCACAAACAGAGAGAAAGATGTTTATAGATATGCAGTTGACTCAGGCACTTGAGACACGTCACACACTGCAGAGCAAGTAAAAAAAATGAAACAGCAAGAAAGGTATATGGCAGGCTGGGGAATAAGAACAGAAGAGAAACTAAGCTGGATCAGGCCAATGGCCCATCCAGTCCAACACTCTGTGTCACACAGTGGTTAAAAACCAGGTGCCATCAGGAGGTCCAGCAGTGGGGCCAGGACACTAGAAGCCCTCCCACTGTTGCCCCCCCCCAAGCACCAAGAATACAAAGCATCACTTGCCCCAGATAGAGAATTCCTATCTATATCTTGTGGTTAATAGCCACTGATGAACCTCTGCTCCATATGTTTATCCAATCCCCTCCTGAAGCTGTCTATGCTTGTAGCTGCCACCACTTCCTGTGGCAGTGAATTCCATGTGTTAATTACTTTTTGGGTGAAGAAGTCCTTCTATCTGTTCTAAACCTAATGCTCATTAATTTAACTGAGTGCACACAAGTTCTTGTATTGTGAGAAATAGAGAAAAATACTTCTTTCTTTACCTTTTCTATCCCATGCATAATTTTGTAAACCTCTGTCTGTCACCCCTCAATCGTTTCTCCAAGCTAAAGAGCCCTGACCTCTTTAACCTTTCTTCATAGGGAAAGTGCTCCTTTCCCTTAATCATTTTAGTTGCCTTTTTCTGCACTTTTTCCAATGCTATAATATCCTTTCTGAGGTGTGGTGACCAGAACGGTACACAGTATTCCAAATGAGGCTGCACCATCGATTTATACAGGGGCATTATGATACTGACTGATTTGTTTTCAATTCCCTTCCTAATAATCCCCAGCATAGCATTTGCCTTTTTTATTATTGCAGTGGAGGATAGACGTGGAGGATATTCCTTCCAGCATATTCTGACGATTCCATGAGACTGCCATAGAACAAGATTGAAAATCAATTTGAGAGAGGTTATTATAAAAGAGTACATAGGTTTAGATTTTTCTGCACTGTAGTCTTGTGAAAGAAGCCTGAAGAATTTTTTAATTCTCTATAATTTGTTTCCTTTCAGTCTACTTTTCTTTATACTATGCACTATCCTAGGATATTGAAACTATTGATTTCCAAAAAATTACATCTTCGTAATGCTACTGATAGTGTCAGAAAATGTAGTTTCAAAGGGATGCTGGCCAGACCTGCAGTTTAGGCACTATTTCTATTAATATCAATGGCACTTTTTTCCCCCATGTAGTGTAGGAGAATGTGTTTTGTTAGGATAATTTGTACAACCCAGTGGCAAAAGTGGAAATATGCACACAACAGTTCATTTTTTTATAATAAAGCTCATTTCTTCTTCCACGACTGGACATCAGCTATATTTTGATTGCAATCCCATGTAGTGAAGTCCTCTTTAGGTACTGATTCTGAACAGAATTTCATTACTCTAATTCATTGTTTTTCCACATCACCAAACATTGTTCCTTTGTTAATATGAACAGCACTATATATCCAGTTTCTGACAAGGCATATTTTGAAAACTTCCCAGGTTATTACTGCACATATCCTCAAATCTCACTGGTTTCATGTGAATTATTGTAGGGTACATAAAATAATTGCACAACACTGGGAAAAGAAGAAGAAGAGATTGGATTTGGAGTCTCAGAGCGGCTTACAAACTCCTTCCCCTTCCCCTCCCCACAACAGACACCCTGTGAGATGGGTGGGGCTGAGAGAACTCTGACACAAACTGCTCTTTTTCAAGGACAGCTGTGCCAGAGCTTGTGACTGACCCAAGGTCACATCAGCAGGTGCAAGTGGAGGAGTGGGGATTCATACCCGGTTCTCCCAGATTAGAGTCCACACACTTAACCATTACACCAAACTGTTTCATCATAGATGCAATTAATCATGAACTGCTAAATTCTGTATATATTTACACACACATGTATTTAGTAGGATACAGGGTTTTTTTAAAAATATAAGCTCTTCTATAGAAGTACTCTGTATTTCAAAGAATACAATAAACTAGAAAATTAAGAGAAATGAATTCTTCCACAAAATAGTGATGTGTAGAAATACCTGATCCAAAAATAAACTTACTACTGGGGACATAACTGTGACTACGATTTTGGTATGGAAAAGGAAAATAGAGAGGCAACCAAAGGAGAAATTGTTATAGTGGGTAACTACAATGTCCTTCTCAGTGACTGTTCTAAGGTACAGCCAGCCATTTATGATATCTAGAAATCTTGCTGCTTCTTATTCAATTAGTCACAGAACAAACTGCAGGCCAGGCAATCCTGGACTTACCACCAAGTGAACGCCAGGCCCTGTTGTGAGATATAAATATTATGGAACAAGTTGGACACAGTGATGTAGCACCAGTAAAAACAGCATATATGTGCATGAAAAGTTGCCCCCAAATGATCACATTTGTGTTCATCAACACAGAAATGATCTTGCATCAACGAAAGCCAGCGTGGTATAGTGGTTAAGAGTGGCGGACTCTAATCTGTAGAACCGGGTTTGATTCTCCACTCCTCCTCATGAAGCCTTCTGGGTGACCTTAGGTCAGTCACAGTACTCTCAGAACTCTCTCAGCCCCATCTACCTCACAAGGTGCCTGTTGTGGGAAGAGGAATAGAAGGAGATTGTAAGCTGCTTTTGAGACTCCTTAAAGTAGCACTCACTGGAGAAGACCCTTATGCTGGGAAATATTGAAAGTCAAAGAAGACAGGGACAGCAAAGGATGAGATGGTTAGACAGTGTCATAGATGCAACGAACATGAAATTGAGCAAACTTCAGAGGATGGCGGAAGACAGGAAGGCCTGGTGTGATCTGGTCCATGGGGTCGCAAAGAGTCGGACTCGACTGTGTGACTGAACAACAAAAAAAGGTAGAGAAAAGTGGAGTATAAAAAACTAACTCTTCTTCTTTCCAAGAAGCCCTTTTGATGGGAGAAAACAGGCAGTGTAAGTGTGGCAACAGGACAAAATTAATCAAGCTACATTGGGCTGGAAGACAAAGCCTTCACTCCCCTGTATTGTCCTTTACATGGTATGTAATGATTGCCCCCATAGACGGAAGAAAGCGTCATACAATGGTAGTGGGGAAACTAAAGGCCACTTTATTTTATTAACATCAAAGGCAAGGGCTAACAGTATGAAGTGGCATGGTCAAGGCCTGGGGTCACTCAAACCCCACCCTTGCCATAAGACGGGCAATGCACCTGGCCCCCGAGGTGTAGCCCGCTGTAAGCGGCTCGCGCTTGAGCAGCCCAGCCCAGGAATATGCCATGACGATCCCTCATCCACAGCCACATGGACTGTGTAGCGTATCCATTAAAGGCACTCCAAAAGGCAGTCTGCTCATCTCATCCCTGGCCATGAGACCGCAGTGATGATCCTGACAGACCCCTCCACCCTACAGGGTTGCTGATAGGTGTTTACTGAGCCGCAAAATAATTTTCCTAAACCAAACTCAGCCACTGCAAGGGTCAAGCCTCTGCTTAGACCCCTGTGCCCACTAAATCCCTAGTACTACCAAAAGCCCTTGCTATAAGTCCTGCAGAAAAATGTTGTTACCCTTTTCTGGCAGGTGGAAGCCATCACCCCTGTACAGCTCACGACTATCAAGCCTAATCTGGGGGTGCGGCAAATAGTGGCCTGACCCAACTTTCAAAATGTACCAAATTTCCCCATTTGCCTTGCTCTGAGCCCTTTCGATCCCCTTGGGATCAAGGACGCCCCGCCATTCCCTGCGTAGGATCATGGCTGACCAAACAATCACTGTATTTGGCCACTGGTGCTGAATGAATTCAGAATCCTCCCTGGCCTGCAATACTAGGGCCTTCCCTTTCAAGAAACTCAAATCATTGCTGCCCAGGTATATAACCAGCACATCGGATGGAGAGCCAGTACCCTTCCCAAACAGAAGGTGGAGAAGGCCCGCCCAGCGTAGGCCGCGGCGTCCCCTCCATTCCACTGTGGCCCATCGACTAAGGCCCAACTGAGAGCCGATGGCTGATCTGTTTGCTCAGTGGATTGCCCAGAAAATGAAGCTGTGTCCGCAGATGAGAATCTTTCTCCTCCTGCCACAGAACACAGTACCTGGAAAGGAAAAAACAGTGAACCACCGAACCCAATGAGAAACAGATCACAACATGGCAAGGGAGCGCACGTAACCCTTGTATGCAGAAGACCTCCAGCACCCCAAGCGCTGAACGTCAGCGGCTGAATAGCCCATGGCAGCAGCAGTGGAAGCGGTACCAATCCGAAATCAGTGAGTCCCAAACTTCACCCCAGAAAGGCCTAACTTGCCCAAAGCCTGGGCAGTAACTGACCAAAACTAAAGTTTGGTCAGCGGACTCCCATCCACATGCCTGAAGAGGTAGCTGGCTCCCATTCCCCGCAAGGCCAAGTACTGAGACAGGGCCAAGACTGGGCAGAGTTCCCTATCGGAACAACAACCCAGTGTAATAACAGATCCCTTATGCTTCTGATCCGACTTGGAGCTCCTAATGCTAACCTGCACCCCAGTACCTTGGAACTGAATATCCCGCACCTGCAAGGCTTTCCCAGACTGGTTAGCCTTAGACTGGGCTACTAGTTCACTCACCCGGAGAGCCACAAAAAACACAAGCAAAGAGGCTGCATGAAAAAGGCATGCCTCAAAACCCGAAGAGCAAACATCACTCCATGTAGCTCGCAATCCCTTGAGGACCACCAGGGAAATGGGGTGCCTCTCGTCTCACTTCGCTCCACTTTCACGTGCCCAACCCTCAAGCATCTTCCTAATCCTAAAGTCATTGGTGACTTCAGCAAAGCTCAAGGCTTTGCTGGAAAAAGCCAGATCAGAAAGCTGGCCCCTAACTGAATGGACAGCTAAGCCAGTCTCCTTCAGGAAAACACAATAGTGGATTAAGTGCTCCACAGGAATAGGCCAGACCTTGGGATAATGCTCCTCAGACTTGAAGACATCAAACTGGTGAACTGCTCACTCATATCCTTTCCTCGTGCTAGGGGCAATGGCGAGGCCTATTGCCCTGCAAGCCTCAGCCCTCCAACCTGCCAGAGTTCTTGTGGCATTCTTGCCGGCTGAAGATCGGCCTCTGGTGCAAGCTGATGAAACCTCGCCATCTGTTGGCAAGAGAGAGCGTCAGCCACCCCATTGTTCACCCCTGGCACATGCCTAGCAAAAAACAGCACGTTAAGCTGAAGACATCACAGTGTGAAGGCACAGACCAGCCTCATAACCTGTGGCGATTTGGATGTAAGAGCATTGATCACATGGACAACTGCCAAATTGTCACATCAAAAGTGGACAGTGTGATCTCTCAACTCCTCCTCCCACAGCCAGGCCACCATTAATATGAGAAAGAACTCCAAGAATGTGAGGTCCCTGGAGACCCCAGCTGAGACCCATTCCCCTGGCCACTGCTCAGCACACCAGTGGCCTCGGAAATACACGCCAAACCCTTGTGACCTGGCAGCATCAGAAGTGACCTGGAGTTAAGCCTCAAGCTTCAGGTCCTCCCTCCAAAAGGAGACTCCATTAAAGGAGTACAATAATTCCTTGCAGATGCCAAGGTCAGCCCGCATTTCATTGTTAATGTGCACTCTGTGATGTGGGAGACGTAGGCCTGCCATCGCATCACAGAGCCACCTCACAAAGGCCCGCCCCGGAGCCACAACTTTGCAGGCAAAGTTGAGATGCCCCGCAAGCTGCTGCAGTTCCCTCAAGGTGGCCTTCCTCTTTCTAAGAAAAGAACAAAGCCGGACTTGTAGATCCTTGACCTTGTCCAGGGGCAAGCAAGATGTTTGGGCTACAGTATCTAGCTTTGCACCAGGGCTACAGTATCTAGCTCTACACCTAAAAAGACCAAGCTCTGCACCAGACCAAAGGAACCCCCAGCGCTTCAGCCAGCTGAGAAAATCCCCGCAAGAGCTGAGCACATCTATCAGTTCCCTGAGGACCCACAAAAAGGAAGTCATCCAGATAGTGAGCCACCTCCTGCAGGCCAGTCTTGGCCCACAGTGCCCAATATAGGAATGTACTGAAGTGCTCAAATGCAACGCATGACACAGAACATCCCATGGGGAACACCCTATTCATAAAATACTGGCCATCAAAAGAAAACCCTAACAGCTCAAAATCATCTGGATGCACGGGGAGGAGATGAAACACAGATTTAATCTTGCACTTCGCCAACTCGGCCCCACGACCACAGCGACGTACAATAAGAACTGCTTGGTCAGATGAGGTGTACCTCACCATGCACAGATGACTGGGGATGGCATCATTAATGGATTTCCCCCTAGGGTATGAAAGGGTGAATCAGCCAAAATCCATCAGGTGCCTTCTTAGGCACAATACTCAAAGGTAAAACCTTTTTGGAATACTGCCTTAACTAACCCTCTAAAGCCACCAGCTTAATTGGGCTGGGACCCTTTTCCCACAGAAGTAGAGGAACCACCTCCACCCCTCGGGTGCTGGCTCCTTCGTGGCTTCCCTCTGGAGCATGCCATAAAAGCATGGGATCCACCGCACAGTGGGCATTCATGCCTGAACATACAAGTCTTCCTACTGCACACCCCCTGGGAGCCAAACTCCCAACAAAGCAGGCGGGGTTGAACCGCCTGCCCCATGGGCCCACGGGAGACAGAACTGGAAGCAGCTGGCAGGTGTTGCACCATACGCCCACTGTGCGATCGGTCCCCCACATTGGGCCTGGCCTGAGACATGAGCTGCAGCCAAAGGTGGGGATGGATCTGGTCACATGGGAGCACAGGATTCATGGCAGCTCTCATACGAAACTCCTCGTCATATTGGAACCAGGCCAGGCCAACAAAGCCAGTGTAGGCTTTATAATTTTTTAGCAGATAACTTGCATAGCATTAGAAGTCAGAGCAGCTGCCTCGGCACCATCTTGGGGAGAGACCCGTAGGCTTTATAAATAATGTCAAGATACTGGAACAGAGATAAGGCTTTCCAATTCTGGGCCCTTGAGATCACCCCCGCATGCACAATGAATCCAGGCAACCAATTGGCCCAGGTCCTATCCACTCGCCTCCTCCTCAGAACCTCCTTGTCCTTGTCGTCCAGCTCCTCTTGATCCTTCTTTTCCATCTCATGATAAAGAAGGCTGAAGACATCAACAAAGTCCCCTTTGCAAATCTTTTCCCTGGTCGCAGGCAAGAGATGATCCCCCAATGGCAAAGCAGCATCACCAAAGGGCATAGCCTTTGCAGACGCTGCCATATAGGGATTAGCCCAAAGTGGGGAGAAACCCCAAGCCCCCCAGGGACTAGCCGGCATATCCATCGTCAAAGGCATAAAGAAACCCCAAGGGGCCTGCATGCCTATAGGGGGTGGGCCCCATGCCCAAGGCTGACTATTGCCAGGGGAACCCTGTGTTGCAGTAGGTGGTGGTCCCGAAGGTCCCCATGGCCAAAATGTGCCCTGTTGTATATCCTCATCTTCCTTACCACTGGGGCCAGGCTGCTCAGCATCCACCACCACGAGTGCTGTCGAATCATCTGCAGCAGTTGCTCCCACTGGCACCATCTCAGCCCCATCAGGAATCTTACTACCATCTCCAGATCTAGATGCAATGGCAGATAACTGCTTAAGTACTTCCTCCCAAAACCGTTTTCTCTCAGCCCGACTCTCTTTGTGATGGCTAGGCCGGACTACCGCATCAGAGGGGTTAGGAACCACAGAAGCTTTTGCTTGCTTTAAAGCTGCTAGCTTATCTAATATTATTTGCTGTTCTCGCACCTCCTCCTTGTCTTCAGAAGAGGAAGGCACCAAAGGAGGGGCCACTTGCACCTTCTTAGGCACCTTCGGTGCAGGCCCTTTCCCTTTAGATTTGCCATGTCCCTTCCTGTTTGCCATGACTGCTGGCTGTAAAAATGGAGTGTCTTAAAATGGCTGTACTAAAATATGAGTGTAAAATGGCCACCACACCAGACCTTCTAAAAATGGCTGCCAAAGGAAACCTCCACAAACTGGCTGCCTGTAAGGGACCTCCTCAAAATGGCTGCCTGTAATAGAACTCCCAAGATGGCCAATTCCTGCCTAGCAACAGGTTATAAAACTGCACCACCAGGGGGACCAGCC
The DNA here is from genome assembly GCF_001447785.1 of Gekko japonicus. NCBI lineage: Eukaryota > Metazoa > Chordata > Lepidosauria > Squamata > Gekkonidae > Gekko > Gekko japonicus. The sequence continues at coordinate 188,887 of NW_015160292.1, forward strand.
CACCAAAACCACCCGGGCTGTTTACTCAAAATGAAGGGGGAAGGTCCAAATAAGGCCAGAGGATAGACAATCAATCAAGCCAACCCCTATAACCCACTATCAAGAATAATTCAAAGAGGGTGGGGGTGAAATTGGGGACCCAGGCAGCCTCACCAACTGCTGATCTTTGCCTCCAGAGCCACCCCAGAGCCCACTAAGGGACCCCGCTCCCAATAATGGGTGTGGGACTGTGTGTGTATTTGTTTTTTAAAAATAACCAGTGGCAGTGCTGCTGCAAAGAGCTGGAATCTCACCGCTGCCGCAAGCAACACCATGCGCCTCTGGCCCTAGAGCCTCTGCCACCACCACAATCTCCCCCCCAGCGGCCCGTCGCCGCTAAGAGAGTAATGTCACCGCCACCGAAAACAAGCACCCACTGCTGACAGCCTTTTTTCCCCGCGATCATCTCGCCAAAACCGGTGAGCTCCCGAAGCAGGCTCCAAGCCTCCAAGGCTCCCTCTCCACGAGGCAAAGACTGCAAAGCTGGGGGTTGGGGCTGGCCGTTAAGATGGTTCTGGCCCCGCCCCCTTAAGAGACATGGTTGTGAATGCACCCAGCCTCTTGCCTCCTCTCATGAAGGCAAATACAACTCCCTGCGAATGCCATTGGCATCTGCTGGGGAGTCGGATTGGCCACTAATGCAATTTGGGCAGCTCAGAACCTCTGATTCAACCCTTTTCATTCTGGGGTATTTAAAAAGTGAGGTATAAAAACCAGCATTTCTTCTTTTTTCCTGCAAACTTGGTAATTTCCCCAAGTTTGCAGAAATATCTAAAACCTTACTAGAAAACTGTTTTTGTTGTGTGTTTTTAAAAAATCCCCCTGCAAATTCACCTTTCAGCATCTGCACAGAAACACTGTTGCTGCCAGCCCTGCCTTCCCTCAGCAGCCTCGTGTTCTCAAGAGAGCTGTCACCATTGCTGGGGGGGGGGGGGGGAGGACGACTAGGTGAGCTGCCGCTGTGTCTGCTGTTGTGGGGGGAGAAGCAGGCAGGAGGCTGGGAGTGTGATGGGGTGGGGGGCAGAAAGAGAGAAAAAGAGTGATGGAATAGACAGAGAGAAACTGAATTAAATTAAGATTGCTAAATGGTGGGTTCAATATTTTAAGGAGGTATTTTTAAGATGCTTCAGGTGGCTTTTTACCCTATTCCTGGCCTAGTGTGCATTTTGTACTTACTGTTGTGTTTGGGAGCACCTGAATTTCTGAAAAGCATCATATAAATATTTAAATTGCTGAAATACCCTTTCAGAAACTGCTGAAAGGACATGGTTGACATGCTGTGGAGATTCATGGATCTGTCAAGAGTGAATCCATGCCAAGAGATTAAGAAAATATGTATTTAATGGTGAACTCCTATTTTCTGGGACTTAAATCAAAGCTCCACATGAATGTGCACATGTTTCACCATACCATTTACAAAACATTCTTCACATTTTGATCCAAACAAGGTGGTCTTTTAGCTTGCCTCAATCTTGTCTAACAAAAGGATACTGTAGTGAATCAGCTTTCCAAACATGACACCTCCTTCATTGCCTTCCTGTTCTCTTTATCTGGAAGGGCTTATTTATGGCTTCACCTTACCCCTCCCCAGTCTCTCCTTGGGAAAACTGAACTGCCCTGCCACAATTCCTTAGGCCCTTCATAAAGATCAGCTATAATTATTCTAACTCATCTTCTGTTTATGGATCTTCAGATGTTCCCACCATGTACTCTGGGTTCTCACTCAGCCCAGTTCTGTCCCACAGGAGTTTCTCTCTCAATCTTTTGGATTATTTTCTGAATTCCTGCTTGGATCTTGGCTTGGGTCCCTCCACCAAGCCTTCCCTCCTGGAATTGCAAACCTTCCCAGTTTGTGTATAGGTCTGAGATCTGCTTGGGTCATTGACTCCCTGGCAGCTTGCCTTCCCTAAACACATGCATACCCTTGCATAGGAAGACTGGTATTATCTGTCACTGCTGTCCTTACTGCACTTGTCTCTTTCTTTCCTTTTCTAAGCCTTTCCCTCCTCAAGTTAAACATTGTACAGTATAAGCATTGTGCAGTTGCTGTGCTGTTTATATGTATTGCAGTCTTTTTTAGCATTTTGTGCTGTAACACACTTGCATACTATTTTGCATTTGTGCATCTTGCTCCTTACATCCCAACTGCCATTTTCATTTCCAGGCCTTCAAGCATTGTCTTTTTGTTTGTTTGTTTTAAAGGTCTCTTAGAAGCATGTTGCCATTTCCCTTATTCCAGATGTTGACACCTAAACTTGCAGCTCCTGTAAGACAGAAGTGAGAGGTGGAAGAAGAGATGTTTCTCTGTTATGCTTGGCTTTCCCAGAATGAATGTGGACTAAGTTAGTGAGGCCTTGTTCACACAGATGTACAAGTGTCAAATAAGTGCACAGAGTCATAGAATTATCTTGCCCTTTTGTCTCAGGTAGAACATCCACATGATTAAACTAACAATTTGTTCACTATCAAGCACTTTTGCATCTGTGCTGTTGGTGAAATTCAGCTCAGTGAATGGCTGGGTAGAAACTGTGGGCACATATTCACAAGTGCTGGGTGGTTTGTGTGACAGGCCTTTTCTACCAACTGAGGGGGCTCACACAGCCTCTTATGATTTGGGGGAACCACACGGTTGGTGTGATAATGTCACACAGAAGTGATGTCATCATGTCAGGGATGTTGCACATCGCACTCTAGCATTTTGGCCAAAAACTCTATCTTAACCATAGAGTTTCAGCCAAAATGCTAGAGCATTCCCAAGAGTCAGACTAAATGCTATGAGGTCTGCTTATCACCAAAGACAGGTTTAACAACTGAGTACCCTGTCCTCTCCCAGAGGTTGAGCTAAACCACTCTGCCACACTACCTGGTAGAGCTACCCTTCAGTCTGTCTGCTACCTCTGCTATCTCCCAGAAGCAAACCTGAACTGACTTTTGCTGTGCTTCCTTCCAATATTTCATCCCCCTTCTGAAAGTGATTGGATGCTGGAGCAGCACTCCTGTAGGAAGGTGGGTTATTATAAAGTAAAGCCGTCTGCTCTTTGCAATGATTGTGGCAGGCATAATTCATCAGAAGACATGCTAGTGCAGGGAGCTATGGGATTAGCTAGTGGAGTGAGTAGGTTTGACCTCTAGGTTAAAATAAGCAACACTTCAAGTGTATGAGCTGCTCTTTTGCCTGTGGCAGTGCAAAAAGATGTAAAGTGTGAGTGTATGCTGACAGTGGGACACCAGAATACTTTGCTTGGCACCAAGGACCCAAGACCAGAGCCCTGCCCATGGGTTCAATGGTACACAGGAATGACTGGTGCCTGTCATCTCCTCCCAGACCTGTACAATCAAAAGCCACATCAAAGGTGAACCCATTAGATGCTGGCAGTACAGATAGGGTTTGGCTTGATCCAAGCATGTCTGGCCAAGTGCAACCCCTGCCCTCTAGTTTACCAGCACACTTGCATCTTCACAGGAAGACTTTGCATTTTTTCACACTCCAGCCAAAAAAGGTTGCCAAACCTGGGCCCTGTTCACATGGAGCACTGGCCGTGCTGACAGCATGGGAATCCCGCGGAGTATCCGGGCGCGATCACACGGGAACATCTGGGAGGCGTAGCACTCCTGTGGCGAACTCATGGCAAGCCACTGAAACCGCGCATTAAAAAACTACCTCAACGAAGGGAGTGGCAAATGCTTTGCCACGGGCCGCCTATGGAAGCCTCTCGGTGTGATTGCGCCGGTGCATGGCTTCCTCCCCCATCAACCTCTTTGCTGCGGAGAAGCCACCATCACATCTGATTGCATAATAGCGCATCAGACTGCAACGGTGCAAATAGCCGCGCTTCCCCCCCCCTCCCCGCACGCGTTTTCCAGCACGTCTGACCGGGGCCCTGATTTAGCAAAATTATTAAATATCCTTGATTTTGGGAGTCAGGCTGGCCAAACCAGCAAGGCTGGAATGCTAAAGAAAAAAGCTATGCAGCTTTGCCTTCTACCAAATCCCATTAGGCTCACATCAACCAAGGAACACAACTCTTTTGTAAAGTGGTTTTTACCCTGTCTTGCAGGATGGGTGAGTGGGACAGAGGAAGTCATAGGAAAGCAGTGTAAGAATGTGAATGCAGAAAGCATTTGCAATGCAGTTTAAAACTACCATTTAAGAAAATGTCAGTTTTGAACAGTGCTCTAACACTTAACAAAAATATTTCTATCAAATTGTGATTTGAAGATAACATGCATGAGTTTTATTTGTTTAGTCTTAAAGGAGACTATTTATTATGCATATATTAAAAGGTTCCCTTGCTCAAAAGCCAGTCGAATCCGACTCTAGGGTTGCGGTGCTCATCTCCGTTTCAAAGCCGAAGAGCCAGCGCTGTCCGAAGACATTTTCCATGGTCATGTGGCCAGCATGGCCAGACACCAAGGCGCACGGAATGCTGCTACCTTCCCACCAAAGTGGTACCTATTTATCTACTTGCAATGTCTTGCTTTCGAACTGCTAGGTTGGCAGGAGCTGGAACTAGAGACGGGAGCTCACTCCATCATGCGGCACCCGGGTCTCAAACTGCTGAACTACTGACCTTCCACAGCCTGCAGATCAGCATCTTAACCACTTGAGCCACCGCAGCTCCATGCATATATTACCCCTCCCTTAAAATAAAAAAAAAACCACTCAGACCACTTTGTATGATTCTCCTGATGGTGTTTCTACTTGGTACTTCTCAGGTCCATAGCCACAAATGATTACATCAGTGGCTCCCAGGATATTCACTAAGCAGCATTGCTTTTGAAATCCCCCCCAACCCCCCCCCCCAAAAAAAACCCTGCATCTAGAGAAGAAGCTCTGATGGTCTGAATGTAGGCCTGATAGACTGTCAAAAGAGTTCTGCTGCATAGATGCTTCTATTTCTGATCTTTCTGCCCTAAAGCACACCTGATTTTAGAAGCATCTGTTTTTCTTTGGCAATCCACATGTCAACAATCAAGGAACACTTGTGGTTTCCAGGCACATTATTTGGCCATGCAGACAAGACCATGAAGATGAATAATTCTTGCTAATAAGTGAAGAGGGGGGGAAATGAAAGAGATATTTTAAACATTTTGCTGGTTAGAACACTGAATCTTTAGCATCCTTATCTGAATGTGCTGTAACTGCGAGTCTGCCTGTCACTCCTTAGTCCACTGAGATTCTCAGGAGAACTAATCATTATGTACTTATTTGCTTGAGACCGACAGCATCAACAGGCAGTTTTTCATGGATTTTATGACATGCTAATTTCCCATCTGTCCTGAATAAAACAGACTATGTGCTTTAGTTCATTTACCATCCCTTAATAAGCAAGATACAGAAACAGAATGTTTGTTCATGCCTTCAAAAGCTTAGGTGCATATCAAATTATTCATGTAGTCTCCAAGGGGTATATTTTTCATTTCATATACTTCTCCAACCTCCGATTATCTGTGACTGCTTGCTAACAAAGATCAACCTGAAACTTTATGGCAATACTGGGCATGTCTGAGAGTCCTAGAGGCTTGTGCAATTTATAAAATTTATCTAGGCAGAATGCATGAACTGAAAACAGATGGAGATACTTTTGCCATTTATCTTGGATCCTTGGATGTGGAAAGCCTCTCTCTCTCTCTCTCTCTCTCTCTCTCTCTCTCTCTCTCTCTGGCTGTGTGAAAGAAGAATCAGTCAGGTGAAATGAGATCTCAGTGGGGGGTTAAATTAAATTAAAATTATATAGACTAAATTGTAGTCTTCTGTCCCACTATTTTAATACATAGATATTATATAGACAGATATAGATTATACGTGATTAGCAGGGCTATATCCACATGGCCTTTTAAAACACCTGTGGTCCTATTAATTGGGTCTCAGAATTTTTGTCCAGGCCCTACATCTCTCATCAGGGGCTGTCAAATGGAAATGGCGACAAAGAGACAAAGGCAGAGGCAAGAGAGAAACAGAAGGGACCTGACTCTTTTCCTTCAACATTTCATGCCCTTTATTGTCATATGAAGAAGTCACCTGGGCTGAGGCAAGGAGTGGAGAGCACGTGGTGGGTTGCTGATAGAAGGAAAGGGATTTTTCTTTCTCCCTTTGCCTTCCTAGCTGCTGTGTGGGAGTTGAGAGTTGGGTTCTTGTAGCCTCATAGAGAGTGGTTCTGTTTAAGTCTGTTTGGGGCTGTTTGTGCTTTGGGGGTTGTTGGAGGCTGAGTGAGTTGCTGTGGGGTGCTGCTGATTGCAAGCCCCGCCCCCTATTGTGCTGGGCTCTGCTGTGCTGAGCAGGAAGTGGCCTTTTGAAACAAAGTGTTCTTGCCCTGTGGGTCGTAGCCTGTGGGTCTTGCTTGGAGGCCGCATAAGAACCTGAGTAGAGGGTTGCTACTGAGTTCTAGGGAGAGAACTGCTGGCAAGGTAGCCATTTGGTCAGTCTCAACGTTTTCAGGGTACATTACCACAACAAGAGTTTACGTCGGAGTTTGAGGAAAGTTAATGAGGCTGTAGAAGATAGCATTGCTCCAAGGTAGATGGATAATGAAGGATCTATTCCAGTGACCTGCATGGGTTGCGCCATGATCATTTTTCTGCCATGCCATGAAATGCATTACACATGCTGCAAGTGCAAGCTTATAAGAATGCTTGAGGAGAAGGTGGGAAAACTCGAGGCACAAATCCGTACACTGAGGAACATCAGGGAGGGAGAAAGCTTTTTAGATGTGAAGGAAGAGAGGCTCTTGAGAGAACGGCAAGAGCTAGCAAATCCTGAGCAAGAGGAAGGAAGTAATGAGGAACAGGTGGGTGAGTGGAAAAATGTGACCCTGATGAATAAAATAATCAGGAAACACAGACAGTGGAGCTGCAAAATCGATACCAGCCATTTCTGATGATGGAAGATCAGAATAGCACACTCTGAGATCAAAAGGATGTGACTGACACACAAGCACATAGGCAGAGAAGGAACCAAGCTATCCCATGGAGGAAGAGACTAGTAGTGGTGGTTGGTGACTCCCTGCTGAGAGGGACAGATGAAGGTGTATGCAGACCAGACACGGAATCTTGAGGGGTTTGTGGG